>NC_091977.1:51698124-51857816 GCF_044704955.1 Pristiophorus japonicus
CACATTGGCTTGCTGTACGACGACGCATCACAAGCTAGTACTAAATGTTTACATGGGTCATACAATACAAGTAACTTGTTAGAACATAGCAGGTTTCTGGCCTTATTAAAGGCTGCCTCTTGAGATTTACCCCAAACCCAGTCATCACCTTTTGCATAGCAATAAATGCAAGGGTTCCAGCAAATTTGCTCAACCCCAGTATAAAGTTACCAAAATAGTTGAGGAGTCCCAGGAACGAACGCAGCTCCGTCACATTCTGTGGTCTGGGTGCATTCTTGATGGTTTTCGTCTTGGAGTCCGTTGGTCTGATGCCGTCGGCCGCAATCTTTCTCCCCAGAAATTCAACCTCTGGTACCAGGAAAACACACCTGGAGCATTTCAGCCTGAGTCCCACTTTGTCCAGTCACTTTAGAACCTCTTCCAGATTGTGCAAGTGTTCAGTGGGTGTTGCGACCAGTGATCAAGATGTCGTCTTGGAACACTATGGTGCAGGGAACCGATTTCAGCAGACTCTCCATGTTCCTCTGGAAGATGGCCACAGCCGAGATAATCCCAAAGGGGCATCTGTAGTACACGAACAGACCTTTGTGCGTGTTGATGCACGTCAACTTCTTTGACGGTTCAGCCAGCTCCTGTGTCATATAAGCAGAGGTTAGATTTAGCTTGGTGAATGACTTTCCCCTGCTAGAGTTGCAAATAGGTCCTCCACTTTAGGTAGTGAGTACTGGTCCTGTAACGAGACATGGTTGCTCGTTACCTTGTAGTCCCCGCAGATTCTGAGGGTCTCATCGCCCTTTAGCACCAGCACAATTGGACTGGCTCACTCATTGAACTCGACTGCCGATATGATTCCCCCTCATTTGAAGTCTGTCCAACTCGATCTCTACTTTCTCTCGCATCATATATGGAACCGCTCGGGCCTTGTGATGAACGGGTCGTGCATCAGGGACTAGATGAATCTGCACCTTGGTGCCTGTGAAGTTGCCGATGCCTGGCTCAAATAACGCCGGGAATTTGTTTAGCACCTGGGCGCACGAGGTGTCATCCACCGAAGACAGTGCTTTGATGTCGTCCCAGTTCCATCGGATCTTTCCTAGCCAGCTTCTGCCAAACAGCGTTGGGCCATCGCCTGGTACAATCCAGAGTGGTAAATCATGCACCATTCCGTCGCACGATACTTTCACTGCCGCACTGCCGATAACAGGTATGAGTTCTTTGGTGTACGTGCGCAGCGTTGTGTGAATCGGGCTAGGTTTTGGCCTCTGTGCCTTGTTGCCCCACAGTTTCTCAAAAGCCTTCTGGCTCATGATTGATTGACTCGCCCCCGTTTCCAATTCCATGGAGACTGGAATACCGTTGTTTAACTTTTAACATTATTGGAGGGCTTTTGGTGGTGAAGGTGTGTACCCCATACACTTTCTCCTCTTGCTCTAGTTGAGTAGCCTCTCCTGCTCGTTCAGCATGATCCGCGCTAGATCGGTCGTCCTCTGCTGACTTTGCCACATGGTGAGTCAGAGGTTGCTTGCACATTTGCTGGAGATGCCACATTGTTCCACAGCCCTTGCACACATAGTGCTTGAATCGACATTGATGGGCTCTATGACCGCCCCCGCAGCACCAACATGGTGTTAATGGATACACATTCACACCCCACAGCGGCCTCTGAGTCTCCCTAGGCCTGGCCTCTGCGGTCGTGTAGGCCCTGCCATGTACAGTTCTGCCCGCTGAAGGCATTATTTTATGCACAGCACTTGCAAATGAGCTTCGATGCTATGAAGATATCTGTTTCGTGTTGTCGCTCATGGATATGCAAGCCTGCGCTATTGTGATGGCCTTGCTCAGATCTAGGGATTCAGCAGACAGCAGTTTATGAAGAATGACCTCGTGGCTGATTCCAAGCATGAAAAGTCCTGCAACATTTCCCCCAAGTTCCGGCAAATTCACACTGTCCTGCAAGGTGTCTTAGATCGGCGAGGAAGCTTGGCCCTCGGAGCGATGGTGCGTGTAAAAGTGATACCTGGCCATTAAGATGCGCTCCTTCAGCTTGAGGTGTTCCCGAATCAGCATGCACAGCTCTGTGTAAATCTTGTCCGTTGGTTTGTTCGATGCCAGCAGATTTTTGACAAGGCCATATATCGAAGACCCACATACGGTGAGGAGAATCGCCCTGCGCTTGATCGCAATCTCAGCCGTGTCCAGCTCGTTGGCCACGAAGTACTGGTCGAGATGCTCAAAGAAGGCTTCCTAATCATCACCCTCAACAAATCTCTCAAGAATACCAACGGCAGCCATTACCGCATGAAAGTTCATGACCAGTTGTTAAGTTCAGAATAATTCCAAGACTGTTGTAAGCTCAAACCATTGTGACCTTGGTCTCTTTAATGTAACTCCAAAGTGAGGAAACAGCATGGTGAATTGCCTTTTATGCCTGCTTGCTTATACCCTTGGGTCTCCCACAGGTGTGCCCCCTGGTGGCAAGTCCTACCTCATTGGTGAGGTTAACATACATAACAGTTTTTTTAGTCGTTCTTTGCTGACTTTTAAAAGTTTCCCAATCCTCTGGCCTCCCACTAGTCTTGGCCACATTGTATGCCTTGTTTTCAATTTGATGCCATACCTTATTTCCTTAGTTATCCACAGATGGTTATCCCTTCTCTTACAGTCTTTCCCTCTCATTGGAATATATTTTTGTTGAGAGTTATGAAATAACTTCTTAAATGTCTGCCATTTGCTCATCAACCGTCCCACACTTCAATCTATTTTCCCAGTCCACTTTAGCCAGCTCTGCCTTCATACCTTTGTAGTCTCCTTTATTTAAGCATAGGACACTGGTTTGAGGTCCAAATTTCTCACCCGCCAACTGAACTTGGAATTCAACCATCTATAGTCACTCATTCCTAGAGGATTCTTTACTAGGAGATCATTTATTAATCCTGTCTCATTACACAGTACCAGATCTAAGATAGCCTGCTCCCTGGTTGGTGCCGCAACGTACTGTTCAAGGAAACTATCTCGGATATACTCTATGAACTCTTCCTCAAGGCTACCCTGGCCAATTTGCTTTGTCCAATCAATATGAAAGTTAACATCGCCCATGATTATTGACATTCCTTTTTTTACAAGCCTCCATTTTTGGCCAGGACACCGGGGATAATTCTCCTACTCTTCTTCAAAATAGTACCATGGGATCTTTTATATTCACCTGAGATAGTAGGCCTCGGTTTAACATCTCATCGGAAAGACGCCACCTCTGACAGTACAACACTCTCTCAGTACTGCATTGGAGTGCCAGCCTAGATTTTTGAGCTCAAGTCCCTGGAGTTGGATTTGAACACACAACCTCTGACTCAGAGGCGAGGGGAAAGTGAGGCATAAGAAGTGCCCAGATCTGCACCTCCTTGGACTTGAGGGATCAAATATGAGGGCCATACTGGGGAAATTAGGATAGGAAAGGACAGACTAATAGTTTCACTGGGGTCAGGGCATCAACGGTGGAGGTGAGGGAGCAGTTGAGCAGATAAACAGTTGCAGAAGCATCATGATGAATGAAGAAAAAAAAGAAAGACTTGCATTTATATTGTGCCTTTCACAACTACCGGACGTCACAAAGCACTTTACAGCCAATGAGGTACTTTTTGAAGTTAGTCACTGTTGTAATATAGGAAACGCGGCAGCCAATTTGTCCTCAGCAAGCTCCCACAAACAGTGATGTGACAATGACCAGATAATCTAGGATGGGGCAACTGGAGTTGCAGCTCATAAGGAAGCAGCGACGAGAGCCTTGATGGGCACTTCAGAGAATGCCAAGAGGGTAGCTAAGGGTTTATATAACGAGGTTTCAATCTTGGGCAGCGACATGGTGAGTAGGAACGCAGTGGACGAATGATGGATTGGGATAGAGATTAGGTGAAGTAAATGACCCAAGAGGGGAAAAGAGTGACATGATTGATTGACAGGAAGAGAAGGAGACAAGAGACAAGAGCAAAATAAAGGGAGATAGAAGGAATGGGTTTTGGTCTGGAGCGGCAGTCAAAATGCGCACACAAATGGACCTAGTGAATTCTGGTTACAGAGGCATGGCAGAGATTAGGAGAGACATTAGGAGATTACGTGAATAAATCTATACCGTTTTGTCATGTGGTAAAAACCAGATAATTAACCAATATTAATGAGTTATATAATGTGCATCTTTATTATGAACTGGCACACTAGACTTGACCAGATCAGCTGATAGTACTCCATGTTTAGGGGGGGTTTCTGACTTCGAGGCATTCAGTCATAATCCTTCAGATGGTAGCTTAACACCATTGGCTCCTCAGCCAAACACATCTATTCTAACTCTATAAGTAAGACAACAACATAGAATTATCTTCACATTTTTACTAAAGTTTATTGTCTGCACTGACATTCTTAATTTTAAGAATGTTTCAGTGTTAAGGCAGAAAATCCTTTTAAGTCCCAATTTGGTACTATTAGTATACCTTCCCACCGCTGAGTCAGTAGATGTAGGGTTCGAGCCCCATTCCAGACAAACCTGGCGAGTGGAGACCAGAGCTCCGACTCGAAGTTCTGGGTTGACATCCATTGAAGTATTTGCGGTTTGTGTGACCCCCCTTCCCCGTCATTGAGTTATGGGATACTTAAAACCTTCCCACTGCAATAGGCCAACCACCCAGTCGTTGTATAATCTGGTTACGGAAACTACCCGTGTGAAAGCTGGTCATGGCAATATGATCTCTGATCAGGATATGCCAAAAAAAATATGTAGCTCATATATGAATGAAGGCATTAGTGCTGCTTTACATCTCACCTACCTAAGTTGGATACCTAGGGGCCGAAATTCATCACCTCACAGCCGCCAACATTGCTCTTCTTGATCTGCCCAGTGCCACTTTGGAGGTGGCCTGGAGCGGGTGGGAGGGGAGAGCCGCCGGAAATTCCCGCTGACGTCAGCGGACGGCTAAGTGGCGCAACTGACCTCCCGCACGCCGAGCTCCCATATTCCTGCAGGCGGGAGTCAGCAGTAAGTATGAAGCACCTGAAAAAAGGTAAGTGAACATTTTTTTTTTAAATTTCCACAGCGACTTACCTGCATGGGATCCCCTGGAGGTCTTCCGATAGTTTTTTAATTTTTTCTTGCTGAATTTTTTTTCCAGGTTTTTGACCCTCCATAGGTCCGACTCCATTCTCAGCGGCACTGGGTGGCAAGCGCCTCTGCCGCCGAGAATGAGACCTGCCGCCCAAATTGGCGGCATACGTCGTCCATTTGCCACCCGCCAACCTTCGAGGGACCTCCGGCGATGAATATCCTGCCAAAAGTACCATCCAGTACCTCAGCGGCACTTGGGCAGCCAGAGACCTTGATGAAAATCAGCCCCATAGTAATTGATCTCAGCTTCTCTTTTTATACTGTGATAGTGAACCATTTAAGGTTATAGTAAAAAGTAGGTATATAATGCAACTTTCATTTGGATTGAGCAATACAAAGAAATATGACCACCATGTCACAATACTCAGCCTTGAGGTTTTTTGATTTCATTGTCTGTTTTCAGATGTTCAGTTATTAATATTAAGAATATATCCTCCATGGAATATTTTAATTAAACTCTTCCTTCATCTTTTCTTTCTATAGGAAGTAGAAACCCGCAATCGAGACCTGGTGGAGCAGTTGGCAGACTTTGAGCAACGTCTAGAGAAGAGTCAGAATGAGCAAGGGGTCTTCCGCAATAACTTAAAAACACTTCTGGAAATTCTAGATGGGAAAATTTTTGAACTAACAGAATTACGAGATAACTTGGCGAAGTTAATAGCAGGTAGCTAAAACGAGAACCTCTGCATCAGCATTGTCATCCAAATACAGTACATATAAAGGCCAGATTGAAATCTTTTTTCCCCAGTGGAAGGTGGTGGAATACTGTAGGCTCCCTGTAGCATTCTATATTGGCATAAGATATGCTTTGCACTCTTTATTTAGTGTTTTATATCCATTACTTAAGGAGGAGCAAGTGCATAAAGCCTAATTGTAAATGAACATTTCCCCATATTATTTCTTCTCTTTGATTGCTATAGTCAAGAATTTTGTACATTTCGTTTTTAAAATTCCCATTATTTCAGGAGACTGCATCAAAATCTATTCTAGGCAACATGGAAAGGTTTATGATATAATGATAATTGAAGCCTTTTAATTGCAAACAAATGGATTTTACTGAATCAAAGAGACAGTATCCCTTTCTCTATGCAGTTATGTAAAGGCTGTTAATGGTAATATCCACATACTGTTTGCATCTTAACCAAGTTTCATTCATTTTTGCTGTCAAATTAGTATAACAGTGAAAAATGATGCACTGATAGATGCATTTATTTATGGGCTCCAAAGAAATTCTTTATAAGAATGAGTTTTCAATTTATTAAGAACACTAAATAGTTCTTTAAGAAGGCTTGGAAATGTTTGAGTGTGGTGTACAGTTTGATTCTGAAATACACTCTGTGCAGGTTGATAAAAGGGATGATGTCTCTTTAAATTTAATAAAAGTGTAAGTTTAATATAACTGCTACCTTGTTATTTACAAAATGTATGTATTGTGGTTTTCCAAAGTAGTGCTGATGCACTCACCATACACACATCCAAAAGTAAATTTATCAAAATCCAAAAAGTAATATTGGGCAGACATCAGTTTTTAAGATGTGTACTATACAGCAATAATCGAATGCCACTATAATTTTAAATATGTATAATTTATTGAAATGTGTTTTATTCAGAGTATCATTTTTATTGTGCAGTTTAGTAATTTATAGGTGTGTAAGCAAACCTAAATAATGGTTAATTGGTTATTTACCATGGCATAATAGAACAGTACATTTTGATTAAGGTTTATGAAGCTGCTTGTATCTTGGAGAATAACGTGCATTTTAAAAATGAAACTCTTGTTTCAGCATAGGTGCTGTAAAGGTCTCTGAATTTTCACTCACTGAAGGCTCCAACAAATAGTTGACTTCAAAACATAAGTGGAGGGGGAGGGAACAGGTTATAAGTTAGGAATCTATTTTCTGTACATGCTAAAAAGATGTGAACAGTGGTTTACAGTATAAGTCTAAAATAATATGGTAGTCTTGGAGTGCTACATTTTAAATGTTTATCAAGCTCTCTTGAGAATATGTACCTATCTTTCTATCACAACCTGTAAGTTACTGGAAGTGTTGACTAATGTTGCAATAATTGGCAGACTAGGTGAGACTACACTGGCATGGTTTATTTAAGAGGTGCCTCTGTTGCAAATTGTCTGTAAGAAATAAAGGATCCTTGACAATGGCTATATAATGATCGAGTAGAGGAACCATAGAGCCAAGCTGGTGAAAAGAAGCAAAAATGTAACCTTCAAAATGTGAACTTGCTGCTAGAATAGTCGTCTAGAATAGACGTTGATTGAGCCTGCTGATAAGATATATATGACTTAACTAACAAATGAATGTTTATTTAAGAAATGTTTAAAGGACAATTGTACAGACTTCCTAACATTGCAGTAAAACAGTGTAAAATGTAATTTCTGAGAATGATTTTTTTTCTCAGTCCCAATAATGGTTTAGTGTAGTTCAATGAAGCAGTAGCTCTGGTCAGAACAGAAATGAACATCTGGTCCTCACTGGAGCTTGATTATTGCTAGAAGAGTACTAACTTCAAATGAAAAAAATAACTCCACGGCAGTCGAATCTCCTACAACAAGAGTAAAGAACTGGGGAGATAAGCACCAAGATTTTTTTGGATATAAAGAGCCCTGGAACAGATTCATGAACGTCCGCACTTCTGGATCACCCATTCATTTAAAAAAAATAACAGTTGGGAACAATGCCAGCTTCTGGTCTACATACTAATATGAACCTTGTGCCCAGATCAGCAAAAGTATTATTGCTTTATATACAACCAGTCACATGTAGACTTGCTCTCAATTGGGACAACAGAATATTCATCTGCCCCTAATGACTTTTGGATATTTGTGTCATCTCTCATTCAATCAGTATGGGGGTCAGATCTGTTTTTCATGTTTTTAAAGTTTATTGTTACACTGGGATCAGGAAATATAATAGAGCCTTGACCCAATACTGCATGCTAGTGAAACAGAGGCTACTCTGTGTTTATAGTTTGGAAAATGTTGTGCTAGATTGCACTAAACGATTTTGTGTAGCAAGTTAAATGAGGTTTGATAAAGGAAAGGGAAACTGCAACTTTATGTTCTGTACTTTGTTAGGACATTATATTGCTTGATAAATGAACATATGAATTCTGACTGTTTCAATTGGTTTTCAAAAGATAATGCCACAAGGGTTCGGTGACATTTTGAGATGTAAACTATGTAATATTATTAATTCTGCAAAGTCCAGTTTATTTTCTAATTTGTTAATTCTGAAGAAAAAAAATATTGCTCAGTGGTGGCTGAAATTGATGGCTAATTAAAGGTTGTGTCTATTTTTGCTGACCTGTCTGGTCTAAATTAAACTACACAAGTATTTTTTTCCTCTTTTACATAAGTGTTTTGAGAACACTCATCAAAACAATGACATTAATACTAAAGACACGCCTGTGCTTTTATAGATCCACAAAAATCAATTTGCCCCATCTACAGTAACTTCCTGGAGATACAGTGTAGGTGTATTTTTGAAGGGAGGAGAAGTTAAAGAATTTTAAGACACATTAATTATCTTTGATTTGAACTGTGTCTTAGGTTGGTAGCATCCTATTAACGCATTACCAAATGTAGCTACAGTTGCATGTTGAAGCTCTGAATTAAATGGTATTATGCCTGGATAATTATGTTGGCCCTGAATCAGAATAAAAGGACAGAGATTAGAAGCACTTGGTTATTGACTCACGTCGTCAGCTTCAAGTCCCCCATTCCAGCACAGAACAGGTGTGTTTGCATGCTCTGGTGGACAAGTCGGCACAAATCTAATAAAGTGTATAATACAGAGCTGTCCTGTTCTGAGCATGTACAGTATGGTGGGTCAACGCTCTAGGCTATTCTGTTGTTATGCCACTATTTAGGTGTAACTATTGTTTCTCAAAAATGTGGCTGGTCAACAGCTGTGCCAAAATTGACAAACCCAGTGTCCTTTTTACAGAAAGTGTCAGTGATTCTTTTTTATATGTGAATGTCTTTCCAAATATGGAGTCATTGATTTATTGCAATACTGTAAAATTCTTATGGTATGTCTTAAGGTGGATTTTATGATTTTAGAATCCATGTAAGCCCTTGTGCCAAAAGAACCTGTTTGTACTGTATTAAAAACTGCAGCATTGCAGACTTCTATTGCTGTTGGTTAATTTATATTAAAACATAATTTTTCATTTATGATGTCAGTTTAAAATGAAGGACAAAAAATTTAACTCTACAAAGCACAATGAATATCTCAGTATTGTGGAGCACCTCTGAAGGCACTTAGAGGTCAAATAACCTGGTGAGGTTTTTCAATAAAAAAAACAGTGATGATCAGGGGCAATGAGTTGCATTTTCTAATTCCTGTAAAATTTGGTACAGTTGATAAATATTCTGCATATTTGCCTGA
The DNA here is from genome assembly GCF_044704955.1 of Pristiophorus japonicus. NCBI lineage: Eukaryota > Metazoa > Chordata > Chondrichthyes > Pristiophoridae > Pristiophorus > Pristiophorus japonicus. The sequence continues at coordinate 51,707,683 of NC_091977.1, forward strand.
AAGGTGCTCATCAGTAACATTAATTCTTTAAAAATAGCCTCCCCATTTTAACACAATATTTTTTCTAATCGTTTATCAACAATGAGTAATTGAATTTAAAGGAACATCCTCTTGCAATGCCGCTCCCCTGATGGTTCAGCATGGTGCAGCTAACTCTATAAAGTGTAGGAAAATCTCAAGTTTCAACCCCAGCCATGACTTTGTGAATGCACACTCTGCAAAAAATATTATTAAAAATTTGCATGCACTTTACCATTATAATTCCTTAAGTCCACATTCATAATGGGAACAGCCAATGTAAACTTGTCACACTGTAATTACCCCTTCCACAGTGGAGGTGCTGCATTGCCACCACTGGTGGGAGGGTGGAATTACAGTGTGGCAAGATTACATAGACAGTTTCTAATTATAAAACAGTAGTGAGATTGATAGTGTATGCAAACTATCTGCTGTGTTTGCTTACACTGTTAGGCCCCACAACCAATACTGAGATAAATGATCAGATAATTGTCGTGGTGGTGGTTGTCATCATTTGCAGTTCCTCGAGTCGAGGATTACTTGCTTCCATGCCAAAAAGTTCACAGGTGTTTCAATGAAGGACCTAATATTCCAGGTCCAGAATGAAATCTTGAAGGGTGGAAGATGCCTGTGCATGGACTTTTATTAACGTGTGGTGGCCATTGCACACCAGCCACCACACGGGCTTGATAGAGCTTAGGTCTTGGTCCATTGGCAAGGATTAACCAAGACAACTGGAGACAAGCTCTGCTGCATAAACCTAGTGTGCACACATATCACAGTATGGGCTGGCCCATGCTGCCTCTGGGCCCTCATCTCTTCTGGGCACCGAACTCACGCCTCTCCTGGGCCACGATCACGTCCTCTACAGTCTTTCACCGCTCCTTCGCCGCGACCTCACCGCTCCTGCTGTAGCTACCCACACTCCAATCAGCGACCTGGATCTTGGTGACGCCCAATCCAGTCGCCCTCTTCACTGCCATTGCTCTACTGCTCCAGCACATGCTGCTCCCTGGAGTGACACACCGCCACACTGCTCCTTCCGCTCCCCGGCCTGCTCCGATGTTGTTGGTTGAGGAAAGTGTTAACTAGCTAGCTTCTACTAATTGTTATAGAAACATAGAAACATAGAAAATAGGTGCAGGAGTAGGCCATTCAGCCCTTCTAGCCTGCACCGCCATTCAATGAGTTCATGGCTGAACATGAAACTTCAGTACCCCCTTCCTGCTTTCTCGCCATAACCCTTGATCCCCCGAGTAGTAAGGACTTCATCTAACTCCCTTTTGAATATATTTAGTGAATTGGCCTCAACTACTTTCTGTGGTAGAGAATTCCACAGGTTCACCACTCTCTGGGTGAAGAAGTTTCTCCTCATCTCGGTCCTAAATGGCTTACCCCTTATCCTCAGACTGTGACCCCTGGTGATGATGGTACAATAAAATGCTCATAAGTAAGGTTTCACTTACTCAAAGTTTAATGCTTCAAACAAGATAAACCACTTACAACCAAACAAAACTTAGTTGGGAAAACAATTTCCCTCAAGTTTACAATTCTTGAGCTCAATTCACCTGGGTCAGATCTAAATTCCCATTACAATTCAGTTGGTTTATATACCTTCATTACAAATCACTAATCTAAATGTACTTCTAAGTCACGCTGAGCATAGCCTATTCACGCCTTGTTCACTGCTGTTGCTCTCCTGCTCCAGCACGTGCTGCTCCCTGGAATGGGTACAATTATACTACTGATTGACATGGCTGACTCCATTTTTGAAACATCTAGTTTTTCACATTCTCAGGCTTCTTATCTCTCCTTCCCAAAGTCACCAGGCCATTTTAATTAAGTCTTAAGGGTACTGCCAGGTTCTCTCTCAATCCGTGTCATGATAAAGATGCAGATGTTTATTTTAAGAAAGACCTCTATTCTAAATCGATCTCTTTCTCCCTGTTTCTCTCTAAAATGCTTTACAGAAAGAGAACCTTTCTGCTAAGATTTTTTTATGCTGGTTAGTACCATCCATTTTAACCCTTTACTATCCTTAAATAAGAATATTAGCCAGAACACTGGGAGAACTCACCTGGTGGAGTGGGACATGAACCCATGATCTTCTGACTCAGAGGCTTGAGTGCTACAACTGAGCCAAGGCTGACACCCAAGCTGTAAGTACATGGTTTTGGTTCACAGCAAAATGCTAAACTTGTTACTGTGTAGATTGAGTAAAATCATTAAATGCTGGCAGACTAATGATGATAGATATTCGCTCAGCAAATAATCATTTTTAAATAACTTACAGGATTAAAAGGTGATGCAAGTTAACCTAGGCCACATAGGTAACCCTTTTGGTCTGTGCAACATAAACAGCATTCAATTAGTTATTTCATTTGTTTACATTAAATTTCACAAATATTTAGCCATTTGGGATATTCAGAAGAAACATAGAAACATAGAAAATAGGTGCAGGAGCCCTTCGAGCCTGCACCGCCATTCAATGAGTTCATGGCTGAACATGCAACTTCAGTACCCCCTTCCTGCTTTCTCGCCATACCCCTTGATCCCCTTAGTAGTAAGGACTACATCTAACTCCTTTTTGAATATATTTAGTGAATTGGCCTCAACAACTTTCTGTGGTAGAGAATTCCACAGGTTCACAATTCTGAGTGAAGAAGTTTCTCCTCATCTCGGTCCTAAATGGCTTACCCCTTATCCTTAGACTGTGACCCCTGGTTCTGGACTTCCCCAACATTGGGAACATTCTTCCTGCATCTAACCTGTCTAAACCCATCAGAATTTTAAACATTTCTATGAGCTCCCCTCTCATTCTTCTGAACTCCAGTGAATACAAACCCAGTTGATCCAGTCTTTCTTGATATGTCAGTCCCGCCATCCCAGGAATCAGTCTGGTGAACCTTCGCTGCACTCCCTCAATAGCAAGAATGTCCTTCCCTAAGTTAGGAGACCAAAACTGTACACAATACTCCAGGTATAGTCTCACCAAGGCCCTGTACAACTGTAGTAACACCTCCCTGCCCCTGTACTCAAATCACCTCGCTATGAAGGCCAACATGCCATTTGCTTTCTTAACCGCCTGCTGTACCTGCATGCCAACCTTCAATGACTGATGTACCATGACACCCAGGTCTCATTGCACCTCCCCTTTTCCTACTCTGTCAACATTCAGATAATAGTCTGTCTCTCTGTTTTTACCACCAAAGTGGATAACCTCACATTTATCCACATTATACTTCATCTGCCATGCATTTGCCCACTCACCTAACCTATCCAAGTCACTCTGCAGCCTCATAGCATCCTCCTTGCAGCTCACACTGCCACCTAACTTAGTGTCATCCGCAAATTTGGAGATTCTACATTTAATCCCCTCATCTAAATCATTAATGTACAATGTAAACAGCTGGGGCCCCAGCACGGAACCTTGCGGTACCCCACTAGTCACTCCTGCCATTCTGAAAAGTACCCATTTACTCCTATTCTTTGCTTCCTGTCTGCCAACCAGTTCTCAATCCACGTCAGCACACTACCCCCAATCCTATGTGCTTTAACTTTGCACATTAATCTCTTGTCGAAAGCCTTCTGAAAGTCCAAATACACCACATCAACTGGTTCTCCCTTGTCCACTCTACTGGAAACATCCTCAAAAACTTCCATAAGATTTCCCTTTCACAAATCCATGCTGACTTGGACCTATCATGTCACCTCTTTCCAAATGCGCTGCTATGACATCCTTAATAATTGATTCCATCATTTTACCCACTACCGATGTCAGGCTGACCGGTCTATAATTCCATGTTTTCTCTCTCCCTCCTTTTTTAAAAAGTGGGGTTACATTGGCTACCCTCCACTCAATAGGAACTGATCCAGAGTCGATGGAATGTTGGAAAATGACTGTCAATGCATCCGCTATTTCCAAGGCCACCTCCTTAACTACTCTGGGATGCAGTCCATCAGGCCCTGGGGATCTATCGGCCTTCAATCCCATCAATTTCCCCAACACAATTTCCCGACTAATAAGGATTTCCCTCAGTTCCTCCTTCTTACTAGACCCTCTGGCCCCTTTTATATCCAGAAGGTTGTTTGCGTCCTCCTTAGTGAATACCGAACCAAAGTACTTGTTCAATTGGTCTGCCATTTCTTTGTTCCCCGTTATGACTTCCCCTGATTCTGACTGCAGAAGACCTACGTTTGTCTTTACTAACCTTTTTCTCTTTACATATCTATAGAAACTTTTGCAGTCCATCTTAATGTTCCCTGCAAGCTTCCTCTCGTACTCTATTTACCCTGCCCTAATCAAACCATTTGTCCTCCCCTGCTGAGTTCTAAATTTCTCCCAGTCCCTGGGTTCACTGCTATTTCTGGCCAATTTGTATACCACTTCCTTGGCTTTAATACTATCCCTGATTTCCCTTGATAGCCACGGTTGAGCCACCTTCCCTTTTTTATTTTTACGCCAGACAGGGATGTACAATTGTTGTAGTTCATCCATGCGGTCTCTAAATGTCTGCCATTGCCCATCCACAGTCAACCCCTTAAGTATCATTTGCCAATCTATCCTAGCCAATTCAAGCCTCATACCCTCAAAGTTACCCTTCTTTAAGTTCTGGACCATGGTCTCTGAATTAACTGTTTCATTCTCCATCCTAATGTAGAATTCCACCATATTATGGTCACTCTTTCCCAAGGGGCCTCACACAAGGAGATTGCTAATTAATCCTCTCTCATTACACAACACCCAGTCTAAGATGGCCTCCCCCCTAGTTGGTTCCTCGACATATTGGTCGAGAAAACTATCCCTTATGCACTCCAGGAAATCCTCCTCCACCGTATTGCTTCCAGTTTGGTTAGCCCAATCTATATGCATATTAAAGTCACCCATGATAACTGCTGCACCTTTATTGCATGCACCCCTAATTTCCTGTTTGATGCCCTCCCCAACATCACTACTCCTGTTTGGAGGTCTGTACACAACTCCCACTAACGTTTTTTGCCCTTTGGTGTTCTGCAACTCTACCCATATAGATTCCTCATCATCCAAGCTAATGTCCTTCCTAACTATTGCATTAATCTCCTCTTTAACCAGCAATGCTACCCCACCTCCTTTTCCTTTTATTCTATCCTTCCTGAATGTTGAATACCCATGGATGTTGCGTTCCCAGCCCTGATCATCCTGGAGCCACGTCTCTGTAATCCCAATCACATTATATCTGGTAACATCTATTTGCACAGTTAATTCATCCACCTTATTACGGATACTCCTTGCATTAAGACACAAAGAAATTGTCCCATTTTGTTTTTGAGATCATAGCAATCTTGAAAGTATACATTTACAGGATGAGGCGACAGTATTACATCTTCCACCCTCCATAAACTTAAGCTCATCCAAAATTCTGCTGCCCATATCCAAGTCCCATTCAATCATCACTGCTGTGCCTGCTGACCTACATTGGTTCCTGGTTGAGCAATGCCTCAAATTTAAAACTCTCATCTATCCCTCCACGGTCTCACCCTCCCTATCTCTGTAACCTCCTCCAGCCCTACAACCCTCAGAGATATTTGCGCTCCTCCAATTCTGGCCTCTTGAGCACCCCTGATCTTAATCATTCCATCATTGGTGGCCATGCCTCCAGCTGTCGAGGCACAAGATTTTGAATTCCCTCCTTAAACCTCTCTACCTCTCTTTCCTCTTTTAAGATGCTCCTTAAAACCTACCTCTTCTGCCCTAATATCTCGGTGTCAAATTTTGTTTGATAACACTCCTGTGAAGTGCCTTGAGACATTTTAGTACATTAAAGATGCTTTATAATTGCAAAGTGTTGTACACCTGACTTTTAAATTGAGCTTATTAAAAATCATATTTTGCATATTTAGCATAACCACAGCCTGCTGTTAATGGCAGCCTGGGTATGATTTAATTTATTTTGTGCTGAAATTGTACAGGATACACTTACTGTAGTAAAGTGAATAATGCTGCCTTCAAAAATGATGTAAAATTTAATAGAGATGCCTATAAAGTGAAAACAATGTAAAACATATCAAGCAATATAAAGTGTACCAACTGGAACAATCCACACAACCCATGATACAAGATATCTATAAGTGATATTGCCATGATGTTCCCTTATAGACATGCTGAAGATATTCTATTTCACTGGTTAGGATTTCCTGTTTCCTTGCAGATATAAATGATTTACTCTTAAATGTGAACACCTTTCCAAAACACAGGTTAATGTAATCCAAACTGCATGGTATTTGCTGTAATGTATAAAACTGTAAAAGAACAGTGAAATGTTGGCAAAGATGAGGCTTTTTTTGTCACTAAGCTATGTTGATAAAACCAGAAGGATAGCTGTTGTCCTCTGTGCAGAAAGTCTTCAGTAACTATAGGCTTAACTAAATTGATTTTTGTGGAAGTGAACAGACTTTTTTGTTTTTTCTTTTGATTAGAATGTGAAGCAAACTGTAACCGAAAAGCAAAACACCAAGGCCTGCATTGTAAATTAAAATTACCAGCATATGCTTTCTCAAAGTTTATAACGTTGAGTTTTACTGGAATAAACATGATGGATTTTATCTTTTCGAAATTGAGGCAACATTTATAAGTAAACCTGTTTCTTAATACAACTTTATTCCCCTCCTTTTCCTATTTACACACTGCCCTCGACAACATCATCTGCAGACATAGGGTCAGCTTTTACAGGTACACTGATGACATCAAAGCTCTACCTCTCCACCCCTTCTCTGAACACCTCTGCTGCCTCTGTGGTGTCAGACTGCTTGTCTGATATCCAGTTCTGGTTGAGCCGTAACTTGCTCCAGCTAAACATTGGGAAGACCAAAGCTAATATCTTCAGCCCCTGCCACAAACTCTGTAACCTTCCCACCGACTACATCCTCCTCCCCAACCACTGCCTCAGTTGAACCAGACTGCAACCTCAGCATCCTGTTCGACCCCAAGCGGAACTTCTGACCCCATATACACTCCATCACCAAGGCCACATACTTCACCTCCGTAATCTTGCCCATTTCTACCCCTATTTCAGCCTGTCACTGTACCCACCACCACCCTCCAGAACGCTCTTCTTCTGACTGGTCTCGTGCTCTTTACCTCCCCACCATTAGCAGCCTAGAATTCCTTCTCAAAATCCCTCTGTCTCTCCTCCTTTAAGACCCTTCTTAAAACTCACCAAGCTTCATGTCACCCCTTGTAATCCTTCCTTTTTTAGCTCTGTATCTATGCTTCTGTGTTGTGCCATGGAACATTCTTCTAAGTTAAAGACACTGTATTAGTGCAAGTTTCTGTCATCTGTGTATAGTGATGTTCACAGTTGTGTGGATTGTTAGGGTGAGTATCAGATGATGTCGGGATGCAGCTAGATGTTGGTACTCTGTAAGACCTATTTTCTGCACCTTTAATATATGCCTCAACTTATGAAGACCGATGAAGTAGTTTTCGTCAGAGGTTATCTCACCGAGGTTCAGATACTTTTGTGGAATAGAGCTGCAACTGGGTCTAGGAAAAATGTACCAACAGGAAGCTTGTAACATCAATTAAACATGTTAATTTGTCATTTAGTTCAATTCACTGAGGAGTCTGTATCATGTTCTTACAATGCTCTTTGTCTATGTTTTCAAAATATGATTTTTGGAAATTGTTTTTGCTGTTTATCTGCAATTGGATTTCAATTATAAATTTCCTTCAATATTTTTACAATTTGTAGAGCTTCAGAATTTAGGTTTACATCCTGATGTCATTGTAATTTTGAGGTTCTTCAATTCCAGAATATCCTGTTGAAGTAGACAACTCCCCTTTCCTTCTCTTCCTTGCCCCTTCCTGCAAAAAAGTTACTTTATATTGAGTGTAGTAAGAATTGTTTTGTACTGTAGATCAAGAGCACTTGAATTCACATTTTAAAATACTGACACTTATTTTTACACAAGTCTAAATTTACAAACCTTGCATCAATTTCATACATGGTGCTCTACAATAAAACTTGTATTTTGTTAGATCGTGCTTAGAAAGAGCCTCTTGTACTGTGGTGACTACATTACGAAAACAGCTGCACATCTTAATATAACTGCTAAAAGGGTCCAAATAATTGAAAGATGTTCACTACTGATTTCATTTCGTTTTTTTAGTTTTAAATGGGATCTAATCTGTTTCTATCATAAACATATCCATCATTATACAAAACCCTTGCCCAAGTCAAAAGATCTAAGCCCCACTCCAGAGATTTGTGCACAGTCTATGCTGAAGCTTCAATGTAGGAAGAGAGTGCTGCGCTGTCAGAGGTACCAGTACATCTTTCGGATGAGGTATTGGCTCGGAATTTGCGGTGAGTAATTGTGATATATTGAGACACAGCTGCACAATATGGCTTCCAGGTAGAACTGTGCAGAGCACATGGTTTTATTGTTATTGCATCAGTAGTCCACAAAGTGGCTCTACAACACTTCTCCCTCCTTACTGAAGAAGTTAATCATAACAAATAATCATTGTACATAACTTGCATGGTATACACAACTCTTGGTATACATTTCACAAACGGAACCCATTTAATTTTTCCAAATTCTACTATAGAATTCTGTAACATAAACAAGGTATGAACTTACTTTTCATATTTACAGATTAAACTTAACCACTGGTTTTCTGTTTTGAAGAGAATATCTTCTTGAACAAAACTTTCCGATTTTGTTGTAGAACTTTGACTCAGACTAGGCTGGAGTCCATTATTAAGGAAGCAGTAGCGGGACATTTGGAAAAGCATAATTCAATCAAGCAGAGTCAGCATGGTTTTGTGAAAGGGAAATCATGTTTGACAAATTTGCTAGAGTTCTTTGAGTATGTAACGAGCAGGGTGAATAAGGGGGAACCTGTGGATGTGGTGTATTTGGATTTCCAGAAGGCATTTGATAAGGTGCCACAAAAAAGGTTACTGCACAAGATAAAAGTTCACTGGGTTAGGGGTAATAGAAACATAGAAAATAGGTGCAGGAGTAGGCCATTCGGCCCTTCTAGCCTGCACCGCCATTCAATGAGTTCATGGCTGAACATTCAACTTCAGTACCCCATTCCTGCTTTCTCGCCATACCCCTTGATCCTCCTAGTAGTAAGGACCTCATCTAACTCCTTTTTGAATATATTTAGTGAATTGGCCTCAACAACTTTCTGTGGTAGAGAATTCCACAGGTTCACCACTCTCTGGGTGAAGAAGTTCCTCCGCATCTCGGTCCTAAATGGCTTACCCCTTATCCTTAGACTGTGACCTCTGGTTCTGGACTTCCCCAACATTGGGAACATTCTTCCTGCATCTAACCTGTCTAACCCCGTCAGAATTTTATATGTTTCTATGAGGTCCCCTCTCATTCTTCTGAACTCCAGTGAATACAAGCCCAGTTGATCCAGTCTTTCTTGATAGGTCAGTCCCGCCATCCCGGGAATCAGTCTGGTGAACCTTCGCTGCACTCCCTCAATAGCAAGAATGTCCTTCCTCAGGTTAGGAGACCAAAACTGTACACAATACTCCAGGTGTGGCCTCACCAATGCCCTGTACAACTGTAGCAACACCTCCCTGCCCCTGTACTCAAATCCCCTTGCTATGAAGGCCAACATGCCATTTGCTTTCTTAACCGCCTGCTGCACCTGCATGCCAACCTTCAATGACTGATGTACCATGACACCCAGGTCTCTTTGCACCTCCCCTTTTCCTAATCTGTCACCATTCAGATAATAGTCTGTCTCTCTGTTTTTACCACCAAAGTGGATAACCTCACATTTATCCACATTATACTTCATCTGCCATGCATTTGCCCACTCACCTAACCTATCCAAGTCGCTCTGCAGCCTCACAGCATCCTCCTCGCAGCTCACACTGCCACCCAACTTAGTGTCATCCGCAAATTTGGAGATACTACATTTAATCCCCTCATCTAAATCATTAATGTACAGTGTAAACAGCTGAGGCCCCAGCACAGAACCTTGCGGTACCCCACTAGTCACTGCCTGCCATTCTGAAAAGTACCCATTTACTCCTACTCTTTGCTTCCTGTCTGACAACCAGTTCTCAATCCATGTCAGTACACTACCCCCAATCCCATGTGCTCTAACTTTGCACATCAATCTCTTGTGTGGGACCTTGTCGAACGCCTTCTGAAAGTCCAAATATACCACATCAACTGGTTCTCCCTTATCCACTCAACTGGAAACATCCTCAAAAAATTCCAGAAGATTTGTCAAGCATGATTTCCCTTTCACAAATCCATGCTGACTTGGACCTATCATGTCACCTCTTTCCAAATGCACTGCTATGACATCCTTAATAATTGATTCCATCATTTTACCCACTACCGACGTCAGGCTGACCGGTCTATAATTCCCTGTTTTCTCTCTCCCTCCTTTTTTAAAAAGTGGGGTTACATTGGCTACCCTCCACTCCATAGGAACTGATCCAGAGTCAATGGAATGTTGGAAAATGACTGTCAACGCATCCACTATTTCCAAGGCCACCTCCTTAAGTACTCTGGGATGCAGTCCATCAGGCCCTGGGGATTTATCGGCCTTCAATCCCATCAATTTCCCCAACACAATTTCCCGGCTAATAAGGATTTCCCTCAGTTCCTCCTCCTTACTAGACCCCCCGACCCCTTTTATAACCGGAAGGTTGTTCGTGTCCTCCTTCGTGAATACCGAACCAAAGTACTTGTTCAATTGGTCCGCCATTTCTTTGTTCCCCGTTATGACTTCCCCTGATTCTGACTGCAGAGGACCTACGTTTGTCTTTACTAACCTTTTTCTCTTTACATATCTATAGAAACTTTTGCAATCCGTCTTAATGTTCCCTGCAAGCTTCTTCTCATACTCCATTTTCCCTGCCCTAATCAAACCCTTTGTCCTCCTCTGCTGAGTTCTAAATTTCTCCCAGTCCCCAGGTTCGCTGCTATTAGCATGGATAGAGAATTGGCTATCGAACAGAAAACAGAGAGTCGGGATGAGTGGTTCATTTTCCGGTTGGCAAACGGTAACTAGTGGGGTGCGCAGGGATCGGTGCTGGATCCTCAACTATTTACAATCTAAATAACTTGGATAAAGGGGCCGAGTGTAATGTAGTCAAGTTTGCTGATGATAGAAAGATGGGTGGGAATGCAAATTGTTAGGAGGACACAAAAAATCTGCAAAGGGATATAGACAGGCTAAGTGAGTGGCAAAAATTTGGCAGATGAAGTATAATGTGGGAAAATGTGAGGTTATCCACTTTGGTGGAAAAAATAGAAAAGAAAATTATAATTTAAATGGAGAAAAATAGCAAAGTGCTTCAGTACAGAGGGACCTTGTTCATGAAACACAAAAAGTTAGTAAGCAAGTACAGCAAGTATTCAGGAAGGCAAATGGAATGTTGACCTTTATTGCAAGAGGGATAGAGTATAAAAGCAGAGAAGTCCTGCTACAACTGTACTGGGTATTGGTGAGACCACACCTGGAATACTGCATACAGTTTTGGTCTCCATATTTAAGGAAGGATATACTTACATTGGAGGCTGTTCAGAGAAGGTTCACGAGGTTGATTCCAGAGATGAGGGGGTTGACTTATGAAGATAGGTTGAGTAGGTTGGGTCTATACTCATTGGAGATCAGAAGAATGAGAGGAAATCTTATCGAAACACATAAGATAATGAGGGGTCTAGACAAGGTGGATGCAGAGAGGATATTTCCACATAGGGGAAACTAAAACTAGGGAACATAGTCTCAGAATAAGGGGCCACCCATTTAAAACTGAGATGAGGAGGAATTTATTCCCAGAGGATTGTGAATCTATGGAATTCTCTGCCCCTGAGGCTGTGGAGGTTGGGTCATTGAATATATTTAAAGCAGAGATTTAGATTTTTGAGCAATAAGGGAATAAAGGGCAGGGAAGTGGAACCGAGTTCATGATCAGATCAGCCATGATCTTATTAAATGGCGGAGCAGGCTCATGGGGCCAGATGGCCTACTACTGCTCCTATTTCTTATGGTCTTAGGCAGAGCCTGAGGAGAGTTTTTCTCCAAGAGCTGACCTTGATCTACATTTGGACTATCTACACTTTCAGACGGTTTGTCTGCCTGACTCTGACTCGGATTTAAATTCTGGCTTTCTCTGGACTTGTTTCTGGTACATTTGATGTAGGATTTGCTACTGGTACTGTACTTGTAACAAGACTATCTGACTAATCAGAATAAATTGAATCATCCCAACTTTCAACTCCTTCCACATCTGTAGTAATACAATCAATGTGAACAAATCTAACCTTTCCCTGATCAAAAATCTTGACCAAATATCTTCACTACGCTTCCTGGTAACTACTTTAACCATTTATGGTGATGGTTCTTCACTCTAGCTTTCAGATTCAACTTCACACTTCTCTCTCTAACTACCTTTATCCTGGCTCTCTGCCTTAATTGTTTCTCTTCTGGTGACTGTGCCAAGTTTGGCTTTAACAATAAGAACCTGGCTATCATTTGAGAAACAATGTTGCAGGTTTTCTACCAGTAGTGGTATGAGGAGTATTGTGATAAGTAATCAGAAAATTTTCTAATTTGTGGTCCAATGACAACTGACGTTTCTTTGGATTTGGATCCAATATTTGCTTGATGAGGGCACGTTTGACAATTTGTATTGTGCGCTCTGCTGTACCATTTGAAGTAGGGTGGTGTGGTGGAACTTTGGTATGTTTCACACCATTTCGCTCATGAACTGTGTGAACTCTTTGGAACAGAATTGTGGCCCATTATCAGACACAATTTCTCCTAGGAGGCTGTATAAAGAGAACAATTTTCGCAAATTACCTAGTGTTTTACTTGTTACTATCCGCATTGGAAACAGCTCTATCCACTTTGAATGACATCACTATGAACAATTGCTGTCCTTCTAGCTCAGCAAAATCTACATGTAATGTTTGCCACATCCTGGGAGGCCATTTCCATGTCTGTAATGGTACTGATGGTGGTTTCTTGCTCATCGATTGACATGTTGTACATTGACTGATGCTTTATCTAAACCTGGCCACCATAAGTAACTGCGTGCAAAACTCTTAGTCAAGCACATTCCCAGGTGCTGGTCATGAAGATCTCCTAACAATTTAGACCTGAACCTATTTGGGATAACCACTCTTATTCCCCACATGATACAATCTTTATCCACTGACAATTTATTCCTATGAACGAAGTATGGATGAATATGGTTGGCAGACAGGAAGAAGAGAGTCGGAATAAACTGGTCCTTTTCAGAATGGCAGGCAGTGACCAGTGGTGTGCTGCAGGGTTCAGTGCTGGGACCCCAGCTATTTACAATATACATCAATGATTTAGATGAAGGAATTGAATGTAATATCTCCAAGTTTGCAGATGACACTAAGCTGGGTGGCAGTGTGAACTGTGAGGAGGATGCAGGGTGACTTGGACAGGTTAGGTGAGTGGGCAAATGCATGGCAGATGCAGTATAATGTGGATAAATGTGAGGTTATCCACTTTTGTGGCAAAAACAGGAAAACAGAATATTATCTGCATGGTGACAGATTAGGAAAAGGGGAGGTGCAATGAGACATGGTTCATCAGTCATTGAAGGTTGGCATGCAGGTACAGCAGGCGGTGAAGAAGGCAAATGGCATGTTGGCCTTCATAGCTAGAGGATTTGAGTATAGGAGCAGGGAGATCTTACTGCAGTTGTACAGAGCCTTGGTGAGGCCACACCTGGAATATTGTGTTCAGTTTTGGTCTCCTAATCTGAGGAAGGACGTTCTTGCTATTGAGGGAATACAGCGAAGGTTCACCAGACTGATTCCCGAGATGGCAGGACTGACATATGAGGAGAGACTGGATCAACTGGGCTTGTATCCACTGGAGTTTAGAAGAATGAGAGGGGATCTGATAGAAACATAAAATTCTGACAGGATTGGACAGGTTAGAGGCAGGAAGAATGTTCCTGTTGCTGGGGAGTTCCAGAATCAGTGGAATAAGGGGTAAGCCATTTAGGACCGAGATGAGGAGAAACTTCTTCACTCAAGAAAGTGGTTAACCTGTGGAATTCCCTACCGCAGAGAGTTGTTGAGGCCAGTTTGTTAGATATTTTCAAAAGGGAGTTAGATATGGCCCTTATGGCCAAAGGGATCAAGGGGTATGGAGAGAAAGCAGGAAATGGGTACTGAGGTTGAATGATCAACCATGATCTTATTGAATGGCGGTGCAGGCTCGAAGGGCCGAATGGCCTGCTTGTGCACCTAACATCTATGGCCTCAAGTTTCCACATGCTACAAAACGGGCACCCCTCCGAGCTGGGCGCCCGTTTTTCGCGCTGAAAAAAACCGCGCGATTCTGGAGCGCCTTGCAGCTCCATGTCAGCTTGGCGCGGCGCCCAGGGGGCGGAGCCGACCACTCGCGCTGATTTTGTAAGTGGGAGGGGGCGGGTACCATTTAAATTAGTTTTTTTCCTGCCGGCAACCCTGCGCGTGCGCGTTGGAGCGTTCGCGCACGCGCAGTGTGAAGGAAACATTGGCACTCGGCCATTTTTGTAGTTATTTGTAGCTGTTTAATTTTTGAACATTTTTTAATAAAAGCACATTGCCATCAGCACATCAGCACTGAGGCTTCTTGCAGCAGTGAGAAGGCTGCAGGAAGCCTCAGAAAGTTGAGGCAGCCGTTTCCCGACGGCCTCCCCCCCTGCCGTCGGGAATGGCTGCTGAACTTGTGAGGCTTCCTGCAGCCTTCTCACTGTCCCCCCCCCCCCCCCGCCCGCCGTCTGGAACGGCTTCCTCCCCCCCCCACTGCTGCGTTCGGTCGGTCGGTCAGTCCCGCACTCCCGCCCTCCCTCCCCCCGCCGGCTTCCTCCTCCCCCCCTGCCGTCGGGATTAAACGGCTTCCTCCCCCCCCCCCCCCCCACGGGAACGGCTGCCTCGTTTTGTGAGGCTTCCTGCAGCATTCTCCCTGGCTGAAGCACTTTCACACAGGTAGGAAGATAGTTTATTTAATCTTTTCTTTGCTTATAAATTTTTTTTCAGGTTGGATTTATTTGTATAATATTTGCATAAGTATAAATAAGGATTTATTATAAAATTTAATGACTTCCCCCCCCCCCCCACCCCCCCACCTCGTTCTGGACGCCTAATTTGTAACCTGCGCTTGATTTTTTAATGTGTAGAACAGGTTTTTTCAGTTCTACAAAAATCTTCACTTGCTCCATTCTAAGTTAGTTTGGAGTACGTTTTCACTGTGGAAACTTTGAAATCAGGCGTCAGTGGCCGGATACGCCCCCTTTTGAAGAAAAAATTCTGTTCCAAAGTGAAACTGTTCTAACTGACTAGAACTGCAGAAAAAAAAATGTGGAGAATTGCGATTTCTAAGGTAGTCCGTTCTCCACCAGTTGCTCCTAAAAATCAGGCGCAAATCATGTGGAAACTTGGGGCCTATTATGTTTCTATGTGTCTTCCTCTGATACATGGTTTGGCCATCATTTGCTATGTAATCATATATAACTGGGTCGCGTTTGGTTGCCTTACCAATCACTTCAGCTGTAACTGGCAGCTCATCAATATATGAGAAATAAAACACATCTTCCCAATTGGGTGTAACTTATGATGGGGGTGGCAACCTGTGATCAGCTGATCATCTGTACTCAATGTCATACATATATGCTGACAAAATCAAAGCCCATCTCTGCATTCGGGCTGCAGCTAAAGTTGGAACTGAGGACTTTGGATAGAGGATTGCTGTCAGGGGCTTATGATCAGTAATTATGGTAAATTTACAAGTAAACAAGTATTTGTGAAATTTAATGCCAAAGCTTCCCTTTTGATCTGCACATAATTCTGCTCACTTGCACTGAGAGTGCATGAAGCAAAAGCAATTGGTCTCTCCTCCCCACGAGTACATGAGAGATCACTGCCCTAACTCCGAACGGAGAGGCGTCACATACTAGCTTGATCTCCTTAGATACGTCATTGTGAACGAACATGGTACTCTCTACTATCTGGCTTTTACACTCTTTGAATGCAGTGTCACATTCTTTTGACACTTCCAAGGGACCTGTTTCTCCAGCAGCTCATTCAGTGGATGTACGACTGTAGCCAAATTTGGGAGGAACTTTCCGCAATAATTCAAAAGACCCAAAAATGATCGAAGTTCAGAGACATTCTTGGGAGTGGGTGCATTTCTGATTGCATCCAGCGTTCCCTTGGTTGGATGTAAACATATTTGTCTACTCGGTGCCCGAAGTACTCCACTGAGTTTTGTGAGCAGTCACTCATACTCCGTGCTTCTCTAGCTGTTTGAGCACTTCATTAAACATCTTATCATGGATTTGCCTGTTTGATGCTGAAATGAATATGTCATCTGAATAACAAACTACCCCTTCAATCCCTTGCAAAATATGTCGGGGGGCAGAAGACACCCAGATGGTAGCCTACTGAACTAATATAGGCCTGGGTGAGTATTTGTAGTCAAGTATGAGAACTCTTCATCTAACTCAAGTTGTAAGTAGATCCATGAAAAGATCTGGCCACCTGTCAGAGTTGTGAACAAATCTTCCACATTGGCAGCATATTGGATAGATTACACTCTAGATCGGTTACCTTATAATCACCTCTAATCACCACACAACCTTACCTTACCATCTGACTTAGGTACAACAACAATGGGTGTAGCCCAATTACTCAGATCTACCTTAGAGACAATGTTCTCATTTTGTAGTCTTTTGAGTTCTTGCTCAACTTTCTCCTCGAGTGCATATGGTACGGGACGTGGCTTGCTGTAAACTGGTCTTGCGTCCTTCTGCACTCTGACACTAGCCTTGAAGTTTTTGATTGGACGGCCTGTTTCACAGAACACCTTTGGATACTGCTTGACGACATCATCCTACAATGCAAATTTTGCTTCCATACAAAAAATCTCATTCCAATCCAGCTTCAGTGATCCCAATCAATTTCTACCTATCAAGGCAGGCTTGTCTCCTGCCAGTATTTTGAGAGGCAAGCTCAGATACTGATCCTTGTATTTCACTGGTATGGTGACACTTCCTACTACAAGGATTAGCTCTCCGGAGTGACTACTATCTTTGATTTCTCTAGTCGATAATCATGCAACTTGTCACAATATAGCAATTCCGATACTGTGCTCATGGATGTCGATTTCCAGGGTTATCTTGGTTCTTGTGACGTCTACTTCGTTGACTATATTCCGCGAATGGCTGTTAGATACCTTCATGCTCCTGATGACATGAATCTCCAGAAACTCCTCATCCTGCTCCTTTTCTTCAACACTATATAGTGCCTTCGCAAGATGCCCAACTTTCTTGCAGTAGAAACACTCTGCTTTCACATATGGACAGCTTTGAGCGAGGTGTTGTCCCAGGCACTGATAGCACAACTTCAGTGCACTATTACTTTGGCCAGTTGCTGAGGCCTTGGGGCCCAACTGCCTTTTACTTTTAGCCTGCAGCCGATTAACTTCGGTTGTCTGATGATTGATACTTCCGAGAATTTTGCGCTATTTCCAATCGGCCATATCCATCGACATAGCTGTCTGACAAGCTAAACCGAAAGTCAAGTTAGTGGTTGTCAACAACTTACTTCTGATTCGTTCATTTTTCAACCTACAAAGCGGTCACGCAAAGCTCGGTCGTGAAAGTTCCAAAATGACAGTGAATGGATAGCTTTTTTAAAGTTACAATGTACTCACTGATACCCTCGTCATTTAATTGATCGCGTGTTCCAAAATGATAGCATTCAGCAATTTCCAGGGGCTCAGGGCTGTAGTGCTGTTCTAACTTGCTTAGAATCTCCTTCAGTGGTGTGTCTTTGGCTTAGCGGGAACAAGCACATTTTTCGGGGTTTCATACACCTCGAGGCCTGCTTCAGTCAAGAAAATAGCCTGTTTCATTTCTAAAATCACCCAGTTATGGTTTACATCATCACGGACTTCGACAATACTATTTGCAGTGAAAAACATTTCTAGCCACTCCACAAACACTGCAAATGTCTCTCGGTCATGATGGAACTCGCCCAAGCGCCCTATCATTCCCACAGGCATGGCCATCTGGACTCTGGCAATGTCAACAGTTCAGCTACGTGTGCTCGCAATTTACATCGGATTTATAAGTTTTTCTGCAAAACGAAAAACCTCTAACAGTCTCAGTCAGTTGGCAGGATGATCCTGCAACAAAAATTTCAGGTAGGGAATCCGAAAATCGCATTCTCATCGCCAATCTGTGATATTTTGAGACATAGTAAACACACGCACTTGCACAACATGGCTTCCAGGTAGAACTGTGCAGAGCACATGGCTTTATTGTTATTACATCAGTAGTCCACTAGGTGGCTCTACAACAGTAATCATTACAACTCTGAAACTGACCGCAACATCAGGATTTAGCGCATGCGCATTTAATCGCAAAAATCCTGAAGTTACGTTACAGCTCTGACACTAGCTGCACTGTGGAAGCCTCGCCCCGCCCCCCAACCCCCCACCCTCCCCCTAGCCAGCAGTCAGGGAAACTGACGAAAACTTGGGGCTAGATTTTCCAATATTTTGGCATGCATAACGCCCACTTAACATCCATTTTATCGCTAAAATGAGGTGTAATATCAGCCATTTAGCCACAAAATGGAAACTGACGCCCATTTTTCGGACACTTATTGCTGAGCATTACTTTCAGCATGTACTTAACGCCGGGAAAAAATAATATCACCCGCCCACCTTTTTGGGGCGGAATCATCAGAATGGGCGAAACCAACTCCCATAATAATCGCGCAGCATTACTTTTGGCACGTAATTAACGCCGAGATTCAATAATACCGACCGCCCATTTTTTTTTCCGTAAACATCAAATTTGCCGAAACTAACGGCCATTAAATCGCCCAGCGTCACTTTCACCACCTCGCGCACATCTCGTCCACAATATCGCTCGCCCAAAACACCGCTCTGAAAAAGTGGAACTGTTCTGAACTAATCACAGCGGTGTGAACGCCATTTTTCAAATCGCAGATCACTTCATTGAAAAGGCTGCTTCAACTTTGGGGGAGTTTGTATTGACTCTGGAGTTCTTCTCAGGTGAAGTGACCATCTGAACAGACATCTTTTCAGACTGTGGACGATTGGGCTTTACTGTAGATGTCTTTTAGTGTTGAAATTATTGCTTCTGAACAATCAGCATTATACTTTTATTGGAATGGGGCCAGCCATTTCTCAGCCTGCATCGATCATTACGCAGATGCTGCAGAGTGCAGATGGCACAACGTCTAATGCACAGCATTACATGCCCAATCTAAGACATGCCAGACTGAGGAGGAGGTCCACACCATACACACCCCGCACGTACAGGAAGAAGTGGTCTTACCTCGACGTGTCCGAGAAACCTGCCTTCGGAGACTGCACTTCCACAAAGTGGTGATAACTGAAATATGCCAGCTCATCAGGACAGATCTGCAGACTGCCAAAATCACTGTCCATCGAGGTCAAGGTCACCGCGGCACTGTCGTTCTACACGTCTGGTTCCTTTCGAGCCTCCGCGGTCGACATTTCCCCTCTGTCTCACCATGCCACACATCACTGCATTAGACAGGTCACGGAGACCCTGTACACACGTAGGATTGACTTTGTCAGCTTCCCCATGATCACGGAGGCTCAGACTGTCAGGGCTGGAGCATTCTACCGCATTGCTAAGTTCCGCAAGGTGCAGGGAGCAATACAGTGTACTCACATTGACGTGCAGGCACCTTCTCAGGACCCAGAGGTTTTTCGCAACAAAAAAGGATTTCACACCTTGAAGGTCCAACTAGTTGTCGACCACAACCAGATAATAATGGCAGTGAATGCCAAATGTCCGGGCAGCTTCGGTGAGGCTCACATCATGTGTGAGAGCGCTGTCTCTGACATGTTTAACAGTCAGCCACAAGGACAATGATGGATGCTTGGTTACAACTGATATGGTCTAGCCACCCCACTGCATGACACCCACACCAAGGCCGAGAAGCGATACAACGAGAGCCACAGAGCCACACGCAATGTGGTCCAGACAACAATTAATGTGCTTAAGCAGCACTTTAAATGCCTGGATCACTCAGGAGAGGAGCTACAGTACAACCCTGAGCAAGTAGCTCAATTCATGGTCGTGTGCCCCATGCTGCACAACCTGATTATCAGGAGGGGACAAGAATTGCCAGAAGGGACTGATGCTCCACCTCAGGAGAGAGATGAAGAGAAGGACGAGGGGCTGGACGCTGACATCGAGCCAGACAATCAGGCTGGCTATGCAACCATGCCCATGCCCCACTCGAGACCGCAGAAAAGGGACCCTTACGTCAGGAGCTCATAAATGAGCGATTTGCCTGAAAGAACGTTGCTGTAATTGACAAAGCTGACACACTGGTGTGTGTGCAACTCAGACATCATTGGTGGGCATCACCTTGGTGCCAGTTAAAGTTTAAGTTGATTCAAGTTAAGTTTAATTATACCCTTTCATGTTAAGGAACCACCAGTGTGTAACAGTCCAGCTATCTGAGACAATGCGCAACACTGGTTATGTTGAATAAAAAACATTTAATCCGACCATTGGTCCGAAATCATCAGTACCACGGGCAAAAAACACCCCACCCCCACCCCACCTTTTCGACCACTGAAATCAATCAAATGTTCAACATGTCCAGCAACACAGAATACGAAGGCAAAGCAGGAGGGTGGTACCCTCCCCCCATACATTACAACAAATTGCATACACTGAGATGGAGATATAACACAGCTATCACCTGCGGACATGCATCTCACTTTCCTTCCCCCCTCCCCTTCTTCTCCCCATCTCTACCCCTTCCCCTCCTCACTCCACGCTGCCTGGTTGAAGAGCTCCTCAGGCGGCGCCTCATTGAGGGGGGGGATGAAGGCAGAGGCGGTGGTTGAACGGGTACAGGAGCGAGGTGGGAACATTCTGAGATCCAGAAGCAGGATCTTGGTCCTGCCTTTCATCTGTTATTGGCAGTGGTGGTGCGGGACCTAGGGGTGGAATAGCGTGCTCAGGGACCACTGGGAGGCCTGTGCCAGCAGTATTCCTGGCTATCGCATCCAGGGTCTCCACCATCCACGAAATGTACTCATCATGGTGCCGAAGATGCTGGCCAGCTTTCGGGATATGCCCCCCAATGTATTGGTTACTTATGTCCACAGTTCCCCTGGACAAGTTTACTATCTCTCCGATCTCACCTGGCGCTCGTGGAACAGACCTGCCGCATCCACGAAACCTCCGCGGGGTCGGCGCCATCCTGGGGATAAATGGGGTGCCCTGTGGCGAGGTGCTTGGGCCTGGTACCTCCAGAGTGGAGGCGGGAATGGCCGGAGGAGCACTAGATGGCCTTGGGGTGGAATGTCTTCTGGAGCCTGGTGATGCAGATTCCTCAAAATCCATACTCTCATCCATAAAGAACAGACCCAGCGGTTTGACGGGCGAGAATCGGACCTCCTCAGCAGCAGATGTAGGATTGTCCGGCCCCATGCCCCCAACTTCTGGCCTCTGTGGCCTTGCCTGGGGCCGTGCTGCTGGCTGAGCTGCAAAACACAAATGAGGGGATGCTGGGGTGACAAGGTGAGTCCAGCGCTACACACAGCATACGCACGACAAAAGCACCACCACTATCAAAATCATCACAGACATCACATTTGATGACCATCAACACATTGTGTGTTGCAATGATTCTCATGAGGCCAGCATTATTTGTAGGACGATTTTAGAAACCGTCTATCATATATTATTATTCAGATATGAGTGGGTGTGGTATCAATTGAGTTTAGATCATGCAATGGTGTATACTTCACTCATGTGGCATCACTTCAGGGTCTGCAGCTGCCTGCGTGGTCATCCGGGGGTGCCTCCCCACAAGTGTGAGCACCTGCTCCTCCATCTCAGTGATGTCCCTGGGGACTGGTAGCCCCCCACTCATTCGCCTCTGCACGGGCTTCATCATCGATAGCTTCTTCTGTAAAAGGTGACAGGACGACATGGCATGAGATCATTGCGTGATATTATTGCTAGGTACTGTCACAGAGACTGATACAACACATAACCGACAGATGTAATCATGATTATTATGATAATTATCATTCTTTATCTAAAGATGTGACCCATGACTGCAGGCTTTGAGTACAATATTCCCGGTAAAAGTGAAAGATGCCACATCTGCTGATAGTCACTCATGACTCTTACAAATCAAATTATATAAATATATAAGTACATGTAAATAAATGTAATACTTACTCTGGCGGATCCCACAAGGTCGTTCCATTGCTTTCGGCATTGGTTGCCCTCACGCACCTCGTTGGTCGCCGACGAGACCACCTCTGCTATCTCGGCCCATATCTTCTGGTAGGCCTTTGGGGTGGGCTTCCCACGCCCTCCCTGTGTCAAATCATCCCAGCGTGACTCGACCTCCTGCAGGAGGGAGGCATTTGCCTCGTCCGAGAACCTCCTCACTCTTTTATGCCCTCCAAGGTGCTTCTCTCCCAGCTCACTGCTTTCGCCAGCGTCAGTGTTGTCTCCTCCTCTTTCTCCATTATAGGCACCAAATTTGGGGAATTTTTTGGCTGGTAACAGCTAAATTTTTTTTCCCAATTTGCTATAAAGCTCGAAACTCTCCCCCCTTCCTCCCAAAGCAGCCACACCACAGCCACACATGCCTTCACTCTCTCTCAGCTCCCCCTCTCTCTGTCTCCTCTTATGCGCATGTCATGATGACCCTTGACCTCCTGAATCGCAGGAATCGAGCGTTGCCATGCCGTTGCTAAGGACGGCGACACTTTACGGCAGAAGGTCAGTGAGATTTAACACTAACACCCATTTCATATCACTCGCGTAACGGCCAATTTTAAAAATGGAGACTAGGGGCTTTGAAAATGGGCGACAAGCCGGCAATCTGAAAACCCATTTTTAACTGGCCACGCCGGAAATAATGCCCATTTTTGGGCGATCTACACAAAAGTGTAAAATCTAGCCCTTGGTTTTTTCCATGGTAATATCACTGTTAAATACCCCATTAAATGTTAAGCCTTGTTGGAATAGGTGTAACTGGGGTTTTAACAGGGTATTGACTGGTAAACAAACGTTCTGGCCCAGAAAAACTATTTTTTACATTTGTGAAGTGTCAAATTTCTTCATTGTGATTAAAAATTATTTTTTTTAAAAACATTTAATAAAATTTAAGTTTGTACATGATATTTCAGCTTCTACATTATCCCCAAGCGAAAGTCCCAATCTTTATTTTGCTCTCTAACATTTTTTTAAAGTCTGGATTAAAACAGCTTCACATTTCCTGGTTACCAGTCTGTGAGAATTCTTCAATGTGATTGATTGCTTAAACAGTGTGTTGGCGTCACTGCAGGGGTCACACTAGAAATCCCCAGGACAGAGCGCTGAAATCAATTGAACATCGAAAAAGAGAAACTTCTTGCCACGGAGATTGTGAGATCTTTATGGCAGCTTACTTCGGGACCAGCAGCGAGCGCCTTTGCTTTGCCGCTGACCACAAATTACCAGCCATTAAACTGAGGCTTCGTCTGCCTGCAGGTAGATGAAAAAGATCCTTTGGCATTATTCAAAGAAAAACAGGAACTCTCCTGGTGTCCTGGCCAATATTTATGTCTCAACCAACACTATTAAAATAGATTATCTGGTTATTTATTTCAGTTATGTTGGTGAGGTCTTGCTGTGCACAATGTGGTTGCCATGTTTTTCTAAATTACAACAGAGACTCATTGGGTGCCCTGGCATATCATAGGCATTCATGACACATAATATGGAGCAATGGTGGTTGGTGCACCTGCCATTGTAATATTAACTCCTATATTCAGCTGCAAAGGGATTTAATGAGTAAGGACACAAAATGGTTATTTTTGTTAATTTACAGTTGATCAGGTGCTGTCAATTACACAGTAACACAAAGAAATGTTGCACTTCAACGAACAGTAAATGGCATTAGTGTGCAGCTTTACTACCATCAATGAAAAATTCAATCTCTGCCACTATCCACATCTAAAAGGTGACACTAATAATTGTTTTATCTTCTCTCATCTGGAATTGTGTGGATTTTAATGAACATGAAGTGATAACATTTTGTTAAATACTTTGCCCATTTAACATTTTCTAAATTGACTTTGTTTTATTTAATTTGCTCTGCGTGTGTATATAACTTCCTGTCCCAAGCACAATACACTTCATTAGAATATACTCAGTATGATCTTCCTTAGTCATTGTCATAGTTTTGCTATTTAGTCAATAAACTTTGATTTAGATTAACTAAAGAATAGAATGATAGAAACCAGCAAAGGAGTAAGGAGCAAAACAATTGTAGGATATATGAATATATAACTAAAGAAAAGAAAAGAATGAAAAAGGGGGAGAAAACACACAACAAAGGATGAATTTGGGGAATGTATAAATTGAGAAAAAAGGGAAACCACGACACAGAAGTCTACACAAAACTAAAATGGATAGAATTGCAGAATAAAGAATTGAAACAACACAGATAGCCTAGAGTAAAAGCCCTGAAATTCCAGCAGGGATTCTCTGAGTCTCCTGCTAGAGTTACGGTGGGACAACCTCCACAGAATTCCAGAGGTCTAAGGATGGTAATCACTCCAGTACAGACTGTTGTTACACTTGGTTTGGTTTTCAAAGTATCTGATAAGTAAAGGAACATGATGCATTGAAAAAAGCTTGTATTTCTAACATATTTTCCTAAGGCTGCACTGTTAATGTGAGCACATATTTCCCCAAAGGCAGACTAGCCCAATACAACCTAGGAAAGGTCCATTATTGTGCAGTTGATCATTAATAAGACATCCAAAGCAGGCTATAACAGAGTGCTGAACTACTGGAGGATATTTCAGAAAGTCTACGTCCGACAAACCATGTATTGCTTTGTATTGCAGTCGAGGACACATATTTTAGAATCTGCTACTGAAGTTTAAGGATTACTTCCATTTTTATTCCATATATCAGGGTAAGTCCATCTACAAAAGCCATTAATGCTTTCAATGCAATTGCCACATACAGGAGATTTTGCATTACAAATGCTATAGTTATACAGGTAATATATAATAAACAAATGTATTTTTATGTAAATATTCTGTCACAGGTAATAGTAATACTTATATTTATATAATACTTTATAGCATTAAAACATGTCTCCAAGTGCTTTGCACAAATTATTTTGGAAATGCAGTGTCTGCTACATAGACAAATTCAACACATATTCAATGTCAGCAACATCCCACAAACAGCCATGCGATGAATTCTAATTAATCCATTTAAAAAGGAACAATTTCAGTGGTATTTGTTGAAAGATGAATTAGTGTCGTGGTGAGCAGAGAATTCCAAGATCTTCAAATAATGCAATGGACTCTTCAACATCCACTAGAATAGGCAGACAGCTAATTTTAACCTCATATTTCCACCACGGTAGCATTCCCTTAGCAACAGTATCAATCCAAACTATGAGCTCAAACTATAAGCACTGGTTCACATATCTCAGAACCTAAAATCTGTTGAAAGGGTGTAATTCAGGTAACTGGTGGGAAAGGAGTATGGAATTGGCTACCTGAATTTTTCAGCTGGGCAACTTTGCACATTTTCTTCTGCTTTTCTTGGCAGCTGTGTGTAATACTGGAACATTCCATTAAACTGAACAATTTAGAGTTATAAAAGATAGCACCTTTCAAAGTATTATTTAAATGGTGATAGCTTGGGAAGTGTCGATGTACAGAGGGACCTGGGTGTCCTTGTACACCAGTCATTGAAAGCAAACATGCAGGTGCAGCAAACAGTTAGGAAGGCAAATGGTATGTTGGCCTTTATCGCAAGAGGATTTGAGCAGAAGAGCAAGGATGTCTTACTACAGTTATACAGGGCC
This sequence comes from Pristiophorus japonicus, assembly GCF_044704955.1. Taxonomy (NCBI): domain Eukaryota; kingdom Metazoa; phylum Chordata; class Chondrichthyes; family Pristiophoridae; genus Pristiophorus; species Pristiophorus japonicus. Next base: position 51,733,621 of record NC_091977.1, read on the forward strand.
TTGGTGAGACCACACCTGGAGTATTGTGTGCAGCTTTGGTCTCCTTATCGAAGAAAGGATATACTTGCCATAGAGGGAGTGCAGCGAAGGTTCACCAGACTGATTCCTGAGATGGCAGGACTGTCGTATGAGGAAAGATTTGGTCGACTAGGCCTGTATTCACTAGAGTTTAGAAGAATGAGAGGGGATCTCATTGAAACGTAGAAAATTCTGACTGGGTTGGATAGACTGGATGTGGGGAGGATGTTCCCCTGGCTGGGAAGTCTACAACAAAGGATCACAGTCTCAGGATACGGGGTAGGAAATTTAGGACCGAGTTTAGGAGAAATGTTTTCACTCAGAGGGTGGTGAACCTGAGAATTCTCTACCACAGAAGGCTGTGGAGGCCAAGTCACTGAATATATTTAAGAGGGTGATAGATAGATTTCTAGAAACAAAAGGCATCAAGGGGTATGGGGAGAAAGCAGGTATATGGTGTTGAGATAGAGGATCAGCCATGAACTTATTGAATGGCAGTGCAGACTTGAAGGGCCAAATGGCCTACTACTGCTCCTATTTTCTATGTTTCAGGCCTCAGGACGTTGCAGCCAATGAAATACTTTTGAAGTGTAGTCACTGTTGTAATGTAGGAAATATGGCAGCCAATTTGCCCACAGCAAGTTCCCACAAACAACAATGTGATAATGACCAGATAATCTGTTTTTTTAACGATGTTGATTGAGGGATAAATATTAGCAAGGACATCCCCGCTCTGAGAGAGCAGATGGGGCCTCAGTTTAATGTCTCATCCAAAAGACTGCACCCTCTGACAGAGCAAAACTCCCTCAGTACTGCACTGGAATGTCAGCCTGGATTTTGTGCTCAAGTTGTACAAAAGTTAAAGATAAAAAGGGAAAGGGATGCTTGAAATCTTAAAGTAAAAATGTGTTCTGTCAGAGAAGGGACTAAAATGTAAAAGGAAAGAGAAGGAACACTTAATGTAGAGAAATATCTCCAAGGTACTTCAAAGTTAGGCATAAAGAAAACAGAGCTGAGCTAGGAAAGGAGAGATTAGGAAAAGCAAATGAAAGCTTGATTAAAGTGTCAAAGAAGTTTGTTAAAAGTAGAGAGAGATGGAGAGCTTTAGGGAGGGAGTCCCAAAGAGTAGGATAAAGTTGTCAAAGGATCTGTCACCAATGGTGAGTTGCTAGGGGTGGGGAGGGTGTTGAACAGATAGTTAGAGTCAGAGGAACAGAATACTCTGGAGGACAATTAGATCTGAAGTATGTAGAAATAGGATGGGGCATGGCCATGAAGGGATTTAGAAGACAAGGATTTTGAATTTTAGTGTTGAGTGATGGGTAATTAGTGATCAGTCAGGAGTTTATGGAGGGAGACAGATTGGAGGCCAGGTAGAACCTTTGAGTTTGGAGTGGCGAAAACAAGTGTATTGGTTTCAGCAGTGTAGGTAAGGGCATGGGTGGAAATAAGTATTCTTTGTGATGAATAGGATGTTGGAATTAAAGCTCAGCTCAAGATTGAACAAGACACCAAAATTCCAATTGGTCCACCTCAGTCTGATTGTTGCTGAGCAGATGGAATCAGTAGCAAGGGAGCAGAGTTTGTGGAGGGAGGGGCTCGATACAAGTAGCTTCTGTCTTCCTGATGTTGAGCTGGAGAATGGTCTGAATCATCCAAGATTTGACATTGGACAAGAAGTCAGAAGTAGTACCCATGGAGGATGTCACTGACTGGAACACGTAGATAAGAAAGAGGTGGGGGCTGAGGTTGCTGCTAGGGACAAAAGAGAAACCAATTCTGGAGATGCACTGACTGCCTTCAGCTAAGTATGAGTTTTGACAAGGTCTCACGCAAGAGATTAGTGTGCAAAATTAAAGCACATGGTATTGGGGGTAATGTACTGACATGGATAGAGAACTGGTTGGCAGACAGGAAGCAAAGAGTAGGAATAAACGTGTTATTTTGAGAATGGCAGGCAGTGACTAGTGGGGTACCGCAAGGTTCAGTGCTGGGACCCCAGCTATTTACAATATACATTAATGATTTAGATGAAGGAATTGAGTATAATATCTCCAAGTTTGCAGATGACACTAAGCTGGGTGGTAGTGTGAGCTGTGAGGAGGATACTAAAAGGCTGCAGGGTGACTTGGACAGGTTAGGTGAGTGGGCAAATGATTGGCAGATGCAGTATAATATAGATAAACGTGAGGTTATCCACTTTGGTGGCAAAAATAGGAAGGCAGAACATTATCTGAATGGTGACAGAGTAGGAAAAGGGGAGGTGCAATGAAACCTGGGTGTCATGGTACATCAGTCATTGAAAGTTGGCATGCAGGTACAGCAGGCAGTGAAGAAGGCAAATGGCATGTTGGCCTTCATAGCGAGAGGATTTGAGTATAGGAGCAGGGAGGTCTTACTGCAGTTGTACAGGGCCTTGGTGAGGCCACACCTTGAATATTGTGTACAGTTTTGGTCTCCTAATCAGAGGAAGGACATTCTTGCTATTGAGGGAGTGCAGCGACTGATTCCTGGGATGGCAGGGCTGACATATGAGGAAAGACTGGATCGACTAGGCTTATATTCACTGGAATTTAGAAGAATGAGAGGGGGTCTCATAGAAACATGTAAAATTCTGACGGATTGGACAGGTTAGATGCAGGAAGAATGTTCCCGATGTTGGAGAAGTCCAGAACCAGGGGTCACGGTCTAAGGATAAAGGGTAAGCCATTTAGGACTGAGATGAGGAGAAACTTCTTCACTCAGAGAATTATGAACCTGTGGAATTCTCTACCACAGAAAGTTGTTGAAGCCAGTTTGTTAGATATATTCAAAAGGGAGTTAGATGTGGCCCTTATGGCTAAAGGGATCAAGGGGTACGGAGAGAAAGCAGGAATAGGGTACTGAAGTTGCATGATCAGCCATGATCATATTGAATGGTGGTGCAGGCTCGAAGGGCCGAATGGCCTAATCCTGCACCTATTTTCTATGTTTCTATGAACCACACAAGGGATAGAACCATGGAACAGGCCAATGGAGAAGGAAGACGTGGTCAACTGTGATAAAAACTGTAGAAAGGTTGCAGAGTGATACACTCTGCCACATAGGATGTCATTTCTGCTGTTGACTAGGTCTGTGCTGTGAAAAGGATGGAAATGGACTGGAGGATTGGAACAGGAAGGCTACAGTTAGCAAAAAGGGAGGCTGGAGATGGGGTGATAGGTGGAGAGGATGAAAGCATAGATTTCTTGAGGGAAGATAAATTACAAAAAAATCTGGGTGCCTCCGCTTAACTGTGGAAAATTAGGGAAGGCAGGGTCTGGTGGGCAGGAGGAAGAGGCCGAGTCTGCTGCATAAATGGTGTTGATCTTGAAGCTGAAGAATGAAGCATGGTAGTGATACCATAATAGTAATACAGCTGAAGCACTGACCTTTTGTACGTGCTGACAGATCTGTGTATTTCCAGTGATTTCACTTACGGGTTAAAAATGCAGACTTTAGTCCTGACATTCAATCAGTTGTGATCCTGGCACATATGCCGGAATGGTGCCCACTTGTGCATCCAGCATAGTCTGCTGCAGTACGAGGGATTGGGTGAGAACACCAAAGTAGAATGGAGCCAGTAGTTGCCCACATTATTATGGCTGCATTTCTGCAGGAACATACAGATTCCAGCTACTAGGACCAGAGGGTGAGGGGTGTCAACCCCCTACACACACACACATTGGTCCCAAGTAGCTCTCTTTATAAGGCAGCTGCATTAATTTTTTTAAATCCTGTGTGTAAAGTCCTGGCCCTGCAGTACAGACTTACACGCGGCACATGCTGAAGTCAAGGTCACTCAGGACCTACACCTTTATTTCACAGCTCTGAAATGCCGCACTTGCCTGTGACCTGCCTTTATATACCTGTGTGGGACAGGTATGCAGTGTCTCCTGCAAGTGCACCCTGGTGGTAAGGTATGCTTATTGTTACAAGTCATATCCTGTTACAGTCATGTATAGCATGGTAAGATACAGTTATATACAGTGGTGTGAGATACATGACATCACCTTCCCCCAAGGTCTTATTGCCTTTATAGATTCAGTCCCTCAGGTGGTCTACGTTCTCACGTGGAGCGTCTTAGTTGTGGTTCAGTTGTTTGCCTTGGTGCCTGTTTTTCTTTTGGTGTGATTGCTGGTATCTCGCCTGGGCTGTCTGTTTCATTCAGTATGATTGTTGGTGTCTCGCCTGGGCTGGCTGTTGAGACTGCCCTTTCCTCAGGTTGTTCCCTCTGTCTGTCCACCAGGTGTGGTGTGAGTTCCACATTGTAGTCTGCCTCTGGTTCTGCAGTGTTGTTGGTGAATCTACTTTTTACTTGGTCTACATGCCTCCGGCAGGTTTGGCCATTGTCCATTTGTACAACCAGTAGCCTGTTTCCTTCCTTGCCTGTTACTGTCCCTGCAAGCCATTTGGGACCTCTGCCATAGTTTAGCACAAACACTGTCCCCTATCTCATTCCACCTCCCCCTCGAATTTCGGTCATGGTACTCAGTTAGCTTCCGGCGCTTTGCCTCAACAATTTCATGCATGTCTGGGAGGATTAATGAGAGCCTAGTCTTTAAGGTCCGTTTCATCAATAGTTGCGTGGGGGGAACCCCAGTCAACGAATGCGGACGAGATCTGTATGCCAGCAGCAGTCATGACAGGCAGCTCTGCAGCGTGGGAACTTGGATTTTAAGCATGCCTTGTTTAATGATTTGCACTCTCGCTCCACCTGGCCATTGGAGGCCAGCTTGAACGGTGCCGTCTTAATGTGATTTATGCCGTGGTCAACTATAAAATCTTGGAATTCTGCGCTGGTGAAGCACGGACCATTATCACTGACCAATATGTTAGGAATTCCGTGCATTGCAAACATGGTTCTAAGGCTCTCCACAGTGGTGGAGGTGGTGTTCGAGTTTAAAATGGTGTATTCGATCCACTTTGAAAATGCATCGTCGACTACGAGGAACATTTTGCCCATGAATGGGCCCGCATAGTCTACGTGCACCTGTGACCACGGTTTTGTGGGCCAGGGCCTCAGGGTGGCCTCCCTGGAGGCATTGCTGAGTTGGGCACAAATGGTGCACCTTCGGACGCAGAGCTCCAAGTCCGCGTCAATACCAGGCCACCAGATGTGGGATCTGGCTATGGCCTTCATGAGAACGATCCCCGGGTGCTCGCGTTGGAGCTCCCGGACAAATGCCTCTCTGCCTCGCAAAGGCATGACTACTCGGCTGCCCCACATCAGGCAGTCTGCCTGTAGTGATAGTTCATGCATGTGCCTATGGAAAGGTTTGATGATCTCGGGGCAGGCATCGCGAGCCTCTGCCCAGTCACCAGTTAAAACACATCTTTTTACTAGGGATAACGTGGGGTCGCTGGTCGTCCAGGCTCTGATTTGGCGAGCCGTCATGGGCAAACCTGTGGATTCAAAGGCATTGATTGCCATGACCATCTCACAGTCCTGTTTGTCGGACCCTTCCGTGGTCGCCAGGGATAGCCTGCTAAGCTCGTCGGCACAGTTGTCTGTGCCTGGTCTGTGTCTTATTGTGTAGTCGTAAGATGCCAGCATGAGTGCCCACCGTTGAATGCGCGCCGAGGCGTTGCCGTTTATTGCCTTGCTCTCGGATAGCAGGGATGTGAGGGGCTTGTGGTCGGTTTCTAATGCGAACTTGGCCCCGAAAAGGTATTGGTGCATCTTTTTGACACCGTACACGCACGTGAGCGCCTCCTTCTCCACCATACCGTACCCGCGCTCCGCCCGCGAAAGTGACCTGGAGGCATAAAGCAATGGGTTATAATTTACCCGCACTATTGACATGCTGCAAAACGCACCGGACCCCGAATGCTGACGCATCACATGTAAGAACTAGCTTTTTACCTGGATCAAATAAAATCAAAACACTGTTGGAACATAGAAGGTTGCGTGCCTTATTGAAGGCGCGTTCTTGGGCGTCCCCCCTAAACCAATCGCACCCCTTTCTGAGTAGCACGTGGAGAGGCTCCAGCAGCGTACCCAAGTTCTGCATAAAATTCCCAAAGTAATTGAGTAGCCTGAGAAAGGCGTGCAGTTCCGAGACATTCCGGGGCCTGGGTGCCAGACGAATTGCTTCTGTTTTGGATTCTGTTGGGCGGATTCCATCAGCGGCAATCCTTCTGCCCAAAAATTCAACCTAGGGCGCAAGAAACAGACACTTGGATTTCTTAACTCTTAGGCCTACCCGATCCAATCGCTTTAATACTTCCTCCAAATTGCAGAGATGGGAGTCGGTGTCCCTGCCCGTGATGAGTATGTCATCTTGAAACACAACCGTCCCCGGGATGGACTTGAGCAGAGTGTCCATGTCGCTGGAATATAGCAGCTGCCGACCTGATGCCGAATGGGCATCGATTGTACACAAAAAGGCCTCGATGTGTGTTGATGGTGGTGAGTAGCTTAGACTCTGTCAGTCAGTTCTTGCGTCATATACGCAGATGTGAGATCGAGTTTCGAGAAAAGTTTTCCTCCAGCCAATGTGGAAAATAGGTCCTCCGCTCTGGGCAGCAGGTATTGGTCCTGTAGGGAGACTCTGTTTATGATAGATTTGTAATCCCCACAGATTCGTACTGATCCATCAGGCTTCATGACGGGAACGATGGGACTTGCCCAGTCGCTAAATTCCATGGGTGAGGTAATGCCTTCCCGCAGAAGCCGGTCTAGTTCATGTTCAATCTTTTCCCTCATCACATAAGGGACAGCTCTAGCCTTGTGATGGACTGGTCTAGCATCCTGTGTGATGTAGATTTTAACTATAGCCCCTTTGAAGGTGCCCACACCTGGCTGAAAGAGATGTTCAAATCGACTTAGAACTGTTGAGCAGGAGGCCCGTTCCTCTGACGACATGGCGTGAACATCATCCCATTTCCAATTTAGTTTTGCCAGCCAGCTTCTTCCCAACATTGCTGGGAGATCTTCAGGAACAAGCCACAGGGGAAGTCGGTTCACCGTCCCTTTGTGTGTCACTGAGAGCATGGCGCTGCCAAGGACTGGGACGATTTCTTTGGTATAGGTCCTTAGTTTGGTGTCGACTCTTGAGTTTTGGTCTGTTGCTTTTGTGCGGCCACAGCTGTTCAAATTGTTGGACGCTCATGAGAGATTGACTTGCTCCCGTGTCCAGTTCCATGTTGACGGGTATCCCGTTGAGTAAGACCCTCATCATTATTGGAGGCGTCTTGTTGTAAAAGCAGTGGACATTGATCGTGTTGACCCGCTGTATCTCGGTGTCCCGGGCACAGTCCCCACCGTCTTCTGGTCCGCTTTCTGACCCTTCCGATTCGTATACCAGCTGAGCTGCTGTTTTTCTGCACATGCAGGCCAGATGCCCTGTATAGTTGCAGTTTCTGCAACGGCATGCTGAAATCGACACCCCCTTGATGAGTGCCTTCCCCCACATCTCCAGCACAGACCGTTTCCATTGTTTCCGAAGGATGAGCTGCGTCTGGCTGATCTCTCTTGAGCTTCTCTCAGTCTGTAGTTGATTGTTCGCATTGCGGGTTGATGAGGTGTGAACGGCCGTTCATGTGGCCCTTGATGGCTTCTGGCACCACTGCCTGCTGTTGAAGGCCTGCTCTCCTGCCTTTGTCTGTGTGTGGGGATAGCGGCTTGTTTCACGCTGTGAACCCCTTGTTCCGATGTTTCGTTAGTTGTCGTACCCGCAGTGTAGATCAACCTCATTTCTTCATCTCCTGCCAAGAATGTCTGTGCGACCAGTGCTGCTGCTTCTAGGGTCAAGATCTTAGTCTCTATGAGCTTTCGGAATATGTCTGCGTGGCCTATTCCTTTAATAAAAAAGTCTCTCAGTACTTCTCTCCTTAGTTCATCGGAGAACTCACATAAACTAGCCAGCCTCCGAAGTTCCGCCACGAAGTCGGATATGCTCTGGCCCACACAGCGTCTGTAATTGTAGAACCTGTGTCTGGCCATGTGTAGGCTGCTTGCTGGCTTCAGGTGGTCTCTCACCAGTGTGCTCAACTCTTCAAACGACTTGCTTGCTGGTTTCTCGGGTGCCAGCAGGTCCTTCATTAAGGCGTATGTTTTTGAGCCACAGCTGGTCAAGAGATGGGCTCTTCTCTAGTCTGCCTTATCATCGCCCAACCAGTCTTTGGTTACAAAGCTTTGCTGGAGCCTTTCTCTCAAGTCCTCCCAATTATCTCCAGCATTTTATTTCTCATCTGAGCCGTTGGTAACCATTCTGTGGATTCTGTGATCCCGTAACTCGTCACCACTGTTAAGTCCTGACCCTGCAGTACAGACTTACATGAGGCACATCTTGAAGTCAGGAACTGCACCTTTATTTCACAGCTCTGAAATGCCTCACTTGCCTTTATATACCTGTGTGGGACAGGTGTGCAGTGTCTCCTGCAAGTGCACCCCTGGTGGTAAGGTATGCTTGTAGTTACAGGTCATATCTAGTTACAGTCATGTATAGCATGGTAAGATACAGTTATATACAGTGGTGTGAGATACATGACACTGTGGAAGCCCATTTACATTCTTCCAGAGCCCAATACACCTCTCATCATTCGGCATACTGACCTTCAAAGTTTCACTGAGCTTTTAAAGGAAGTAGGTGAGCACATTGGAAGCTTATAGTTCGGGCATCTGCAATGTTCTGTCGATTCAGGAACTGTTCCTTTAGGTTGGAAAATTGTGCATGTCATTCCGCTATTTAAGAATGGCAAGAGAAGGAAACCAGGAAACCAGGAAACCATAGACCAGTTAGCCTAACATCTGTTGTTGGGAAATAGCCAGAATCTATAATTAAAGATATGGTAACTGAACACATTGAAAATTTTCAGCTGATCAGAGAGAGCCAGCATGGATTTGTGCAAGGTCGGTCATGCCTGACAAACCTGATTGAATCTTTTGAGGTGACTAAAGTAGTGGACAAGAGAATGTCTATGGGTGTTATTTATATGGACTTCCATAAGGCATTTGATAAAGTCCTACATAAGAGAATGTTAACTAAGGTAGAAGCCCACGGAATTGATTGCAAATTATTGACCTGGTTAGGAAATTGGCTGAGCGGCAGGAGATAGACAGTAGGGATGATCTTTTTTCGTATGGTAGTAGCAGAGCAAATCAGTTGTCAATATCTAAGTTGGATTTTGTCATGTATGTACTTTTGAAATCACTAGCCACTAGATGGCAACACTGTTGGAGGCCATTGGGCTGCACGCATGTGTGTGCAGCCCAAGTATAAAAGGCCAGCTATTTTGTATATTAGTCACTTTGGGCCTTAATAAAGCAGAGCCAAGGTCATACCTTTTGGAGTTAAACAGTACTCAGTCCAACGGTGATTGCATACACAACAGATATCCAGGCCAATGCTTCCGGTGTAATAGCATGGATATCTTGTCAGCTACCTGCAAATTTCCTCTGATTTGCTCCAGGGTCTGATTAGCTCCAGGGTCTGATTAGGAGCTCCACAGTCGCACCTATGGAGAAGGTGGCAGCATCTACCATGACCAGTGCCGAGATGGCTGATGGTTGTCCACTGTTTGTGAGGAAGGTTTGATCCTTCAGGTTGTACTGTGGGGTCCTCTTTAAGGAATCCATTCCATACTAGGGGGATCAAGGGATATGGCGAGAAAGCAGGAATGGGGTACTGAAGTTGCATGTTCAGTCATGAACTCATTGAATGGCGGTGCAGGCTCAACCGGCAGAATGACCTACTCCTGCACCTATTTTCTATGTTTCTATGTCGCAGTTCTTCCAAGCATTTCGCCATCAGTCATCAAGGCTAAGGGGAGATCGCTGAAGGGCTTCGGCAATGGTTCAAAATGACCACCTAGGTTTGAGACGGGTGGTGGTAGGTTGTTCAAGTCGGCCTGGATCGGCATGTCTTTGCTGGTATAGTGGTTGTATTCTCTGGAGACTGCATATTTGCGGCGTAGGTGTGACGGTGCAATGTTTGTAAGCACAGGCAGCCAAGGTGCTGGTGTCAATAAAAGCGTATAATTTTGATAATAGAATTCAGTTGGACATCAACGGATTTGACATGCAGACTTGATAGCCATGCTGGAGAGCAGTACTCCGCAGTAGAATACACCAGGGAGAGTGCTGCCGTATGGAGGTTTTGCGCATCTGCTTCCCATGTGGATCTGACGAGTTTCTAGATCAAGTTGACCGTACTCTAATTTCTTCCCAATGTTCTGGAGATGTTGTCTATATGACAGGGTATGATCAAGCATGACTCCTAAATAGGAGGGGTTTTGGCATGGTTTACCTCTGTGCCTCAAAAGGAGACTTTCAAAGCTTGGTTTGCTAGATGGAGTTGAGGTGGAATGTTGAGGTGACAGTCTTTTGCGGGTTTGGCTGGAGTCACCATCGGTAGAAGTAGGCCTCCATCCTCTGTAAAGTCACTGGTCAGGGTCTCCTCAGTGATGGACAGATGTGTGTTTTGCGTGGCCGAGGCAATGTCATCAGTGAATACGAACTTGCGAGGCTGTTTCGGACAGATCACTGGTGTAACCGTTGGATAACATCAGTGCCAGGAGTCCATTGTTCAATGTCCTATATCTGCTCTTCTGGGTACCAGAAGTACAACAGAAGTGTCGGTTGCTAATCATGGAGTTGAGATGATGGATCGTTGTTCTGCAGGGTGAAATGGTGGAGAGCTTGAAAAGCAGTCCATGTTTCCACACGGTGTCATACACCGCTGACAGGTCCATGGTGCTACGGCGGTCTTGTGCTGGCGCTGGAAGCCTGCTTCGATGTGCGTTGTTAAAGCTACCACTTGGTCGCAGCCGTGACATCCGCTCTGGAAGGCTGCTTGCTCCTTAGGAATAGTTGGCTCGATGATGGGGGTTAGTCTGTGGCGTAGTAGCCTCTCCAGCACTTTATAACAAGTGCAAAGTAAGGAGGTCGTGCAGTAGCTGGAGGCTTCACAAGTATTCTTCCCCTGTTTCAGGAGGGCAATTATTTTAATCTCCCTCCAAATAGGTGGAATTTTACCAGCTGCCAGTACCTCAGAGGAGGTGGTCAACCATCTCTTCACTTTGGGTCTCAGTGCTTTTAAGAATTCTGGGTAAACGCCCTCTGGGCCAGCAGCTTTTCCAGATTTGGTTGTAAACAGGGCTGCATTTAGTTTATCCAAGGTGACTGGATCAGACATAGTTGATGATCTTGGTGCCGCCATCAAGTATGTCGAAAGCTGCCACTTCATCTGCCATCAAAATTCTTTGTCCACCGGAGCCTTTGATATTTGTATGGGATACAATGGCGTCCGCTCTGATGGTTATCCTGTGTTTACAGGCAGGGTTTGCCTCGCCATGTTGACGGAGCAGTGCCATGTTTTCCTGCTGGAGTGAGTGAAGTTAGTCTTCTCCATAAGGCTCCTCCACCTTTCATGTCTCGCCGAGTTCAAGGACTCCAGCATTGCAGTGGCTGTGACTGGATTCTTGTTCAGCGAATACTCCTGGTAGAGAGCCACGCTTTCTTCCATCCAACAAGGAATATGTCTTTCGAAACCCCTTTAACGGCAGCTTAAATAATTCCTGTAAATCTGAAAGGCATTGGTGGTTGGTGGAATCCACCTGAAGTTGGTGTCAATTGACCTTTGGAAGGTTTCCCTGTCTGCTTTTTTGAAGTTCCATCAAGATTCCGGTGTTGATGTAATGACAGGAATTTCAATGCCAACGTTGATGATTGAGCACCTGTGTTGACTGTTGGGGAAGTCATCGAGAATGGTTCTGGAGTCGATGATTGGGTTTCCTTTGCTGTCTTGAGAGAGGAAACATAGATCTGAGTTATATTCTCTCTGGCACCTTGAGGGATAATGGATAGGTACTCAAATTCACCAGATGTGATAAGTGGTGTCCCGCAGGGATCTGTGTTGGGGCCTCAACTATTCACAGTATTTATCAACAACTTCGATGATGGCATATAAAGTCATATATCCAAATTTACCAATGTCACAAAGATAGGCGGCATTGTAGGTGAAAGTATAAAATTACAAAGGGATATCGGCAAATTAAGTGAATGGACAAAACTGTAGCAAATGGATTTCAATGTAGGCAAATGTGAGGTCATCCACTTTGGACCTAAAAAGGATACAACATGGTACTTTCTAAATGGTGAAAAGCTAAAAACAGTGGAGGTTCAAAGAAAATTGTGGGTTCAGGTACATAGATTATTAAAATGTCATGAACTGTACAGAAAATAACTTAAAAGACTAATGGAATGCTGGCCTTTATATCTAGAGGACGAGAGTACAAGGGGGTAGAAGTTGTGCTGCAGCTATACAAAACAGTGGTTAGACCACACCTGGAATACTGTGAGCAATTTTCGGCACCACGCCTTAGGACATGAGCTGCTGAGTTTTGGATGACCTCAAGTTTACATAGTGTAGAATGTGGGAGGCCAGTCAGCAGTGAGTTGGAGTAATCAAGTCTAGAGGTAACAAAGGCATGAATGAAAGTTTCAGCAGCAGAAGAGCTGAGGCAGGGGTGGAAGTGGAAAAAGGCAGTTTTAGTTTCTTTATTCAATGCCATACCTTGGATGACTTCGTAAGAGGAACCTGAGTGGTGCATGAGACTGAGTTTTCCCAAATATTACACATCTAAGAGATGAACTTGAATCTTTTGAGCTTAGCGCCTTGATATTACAGTTCCACTACTCCAAAGGTAGTCTACGATTCTACGGTAGTTATGCCTTTAGGCTTTTAGTCAATAATTAGATAAACTAGTCAGTGTCACAGCTGTGATAACATCCAAATAAATGAGCTGCTATGGTTAACTCCGGTTTAGAGGTATAATTAAGACTGCAGATGTTACTTAGCAGTAAAGGCCTACTGTAAATGAGGGTTCACAAATTACTCAAAAGTTACTTACAGGTTTATATAGGTGTGGACAACAAAATTCATCAGCCATAGTATCCTGTAGAACTACAATGATTTGCTATCACCCCTCTTTAATTCCTTCTCCAATTGGTTGTGAACATCCTGAAAAGGATGCTCCAAATTTGGTGGAAGATATAGAGGCTCTAGAAAAAGTTCAAAGGAGGGCCACTAGCTTGATAATTGACTTTTAAAATCTTTTGTTATCACAATAGGTTCAAAGAGCTGGGTCTTTTTAAACTAGAAAAGCATGGACTTTGTGAGATTTGATTGAAGTATTTAAAATGATGAAAGGACTAGACTGTGTCCATGTGGATAGATTATTTGAATTAGGATCATTTGCTTAGGAAGACCACGGGGACATACATACAAGTTACATAGCATAGACTAGATCAAGTATCAGCAGCTTTTTCTTTTTGCAGACGATCAATAAGTTGCTGGTTTATACAGGGTGTACGGATTTGATTCAAATGTTCAAAAGGGAGCTGGGCACGTTCCTGGAGGAGGCTGGTATCACTGCGTACAAAAGTTAGGTGGGGTGTTGGTTGATGTTCTGCATGGCCATTTATCTCCTGGAATTTGTTTTTGATCGCCTTTGGTGTTGGAGAGGAACTTCCCAGGCTGAGAGCTTTTATAAAAATCTTTTTTTTGCGTCTTCCAGGAAATTAGGTGGGTGTAAGTGGGTGGGGAGCATTGACAGTGAGGGGAGGTTTGATGGACTAGCTGGTCTTTCTTGGTCTTCACTTTGACCTATTTAAGAGGATTTCAGTGCTTCACTTGCTGAGGACTGAACTCATGACCATAACGTTCTGGAGCAAGCCTTTGCAACACATTCAAACCATAGAAATTATCTCCAACAAGCAAATGCAATTATTTTTGCAGATACACAACGAAAACAAAAAATAAATTAAATATCATACTTTATTGAATGAAACAAAAGTAATTTCTTTCAGCACCAAAACTGTGAATACAATGTTAAAAGTGATGATTGCAGTACTTCTTATGAGGCTTTCAGCCTTAAACATGTCAGTAAAAATTAATAAAACAGAACATATTACCAAGTTTAAATGACCGAAGTCAAGGTCTTATAGGATAAATAAGCTAAATAAAACAGGAAGAAAAAGACAACCAGTCAGAGCAAGTATTTTACATTTCATAATATTGCTATATAAATGCTTCCTTAAGTTTAAAAATTCATTTCATACTTATTTGTTGCTCAATAAATACTTTATTTTTCTGCATTATTAAAAGCAACTGTTTTGTGCACGGTGGATGTTTTAATTATAACTGTTCAGAATACAATTTGCTATTTAAATATGGTGTTAAATGCCATAAAGTTAAATATTGTGTTAGTGTGTTTCTTCTTTGAGTGAGTTCAAATATTGCACATGGCCAGTCACTCATCAGTCTTTTCTTCACCCCATCAGCTTCTGAAAGCTACAGCATTAGGCAGCTTCTGATTGGCTGGATTTGGAAATGCTGTGACTTGGATATTATAAGCATGGTGTAGAACTACAGGTATATCATACAAGAGGACCGTTATTTCAGTTCTTGGAGATATAGTAGGTGCAAAATAAAAATATATTAAATCATAAAGCTGATAGGTGGTCTAATTCTGAGGTGAGGTAACACCACAAAAATACAGCATCTGCTTTATTGTGAATGTATCAAAAACAGAACCGCACTAGAAAGAAATAAAGAAAGCACATCAAGCTATCTACTCTGGCCACCTTTAAAAGCAAAAACAAAATATAGACTTCAAATAAGGACCATTTTTTACAAATGGATTTACAAATGAACATAAAAATGCCACAACTTTAGCAGAATCACTACATTAGTGTTTTAGATGTTACCCAGGTTAATTGTTTGCAAATTATTTTAATTGCCAGTCAAAGCACTACACATTTTGTGTTACTTTGTGACCCAACAAACTTTACAGCGTATGATATTGACCAGAGAGCTCTTGATTGTTTTAAGCCAATGATCTGTACATAAAATGCCAATAGAATTTTATTTCTCGAGGGCGAATGCCATGTTCATGCACTCCCAGCAAATTGGTGTGCTCACAGGGAGTATGGGTCAGAGATAGAGCTGCACGATTGTGCTCAGATTGTATGAATCGCATCCCCCTGCAAGCTTGGCTCCCCTCCGGCACTACAGGCTCACTGAATCAGTCCTTGCACCCTAGCCCTTTACAAGAGACTCCTCACGATTTCTAACTTTAAATATAATTTTAAAGAATTAAGCTTGAATTACTCTACAGGTCCTAGAAGTCTCACCAGCTCTTAAAACTGGTTTAATTAGGCTAATAAATCTATGGAAAAATCAAAATCATTTAGGAACATTACTTCAAGCATGCAACTTAAAGAATTAAAATCATATTTACATACGTCACTTCTATGGGATTGAATTTTAAAATATTATGGAATGTAAAAGGGAGGAAAACAACAAGGATTTGTCATTGTATTTTACTCTAACAAATCAAATCATTCTTCTTGTTCAACACAAAACCAACATCTACCTGCAAGAGTGTTCAGATACAAAAACAACCAACATCTACCTTAACTACTACTGTAGTATCCTTGTACTGTAGTATAAAGCATATTCAGCCCCCACTATAAAAGTGTGTATCATCCAGTCTTTTTTTCAAACTACTGAAGAGTATACAACATCCAAGTTTTAAGGTGCATAGCATGAAGTATATAGTCTCACACTACCATCTGTCTCAAGTCTCCCGAGATCAGTCTCAAGCAAATGCACAAAAACCTCAATACTGCAAAAATAATTTATATACTCATCATATCTTGACACAAAATATTTCTATTGAACTCAGTTATATAATCTTAAATTCTTTTTGCCATTTGAATGGGCCATGATTTGTTTTTAAAACAATTAAAAGAAAATTAATTTTGTTAAATTAAGTCTCCATAACATTCCCAACTCCTACAATTTGTCAGGCCAATTAGGAGACAAGCTATTCCAGCCAGTCAGAAGCTAGGGATCATTCAGGGTTTCAGAGGCGATCTCCACTTGTTGATGTATTAATAAGAGCATGCCAATCACAAGCACCTCTCATTGGTCTCAACTTTTCACTAATTGCATAAAGGTAATTTTACTTAAATTACATGAATACTTAAACTAAATGTCAGTCTGTACAGAAGAAATAAATTACATTTTTTGATTTTTAGAGGGATAAAAAAATGTATGATCCCTTCTTTATACATTTTTGCGGTGGCTTAGTTCTACAACTGAATGCCACACACAGCTGGATTACTTCACTGTTTACAACGACGTCTTATCTAAAACCCTGTTAATGTACTCCAGGGATTTTTATTTTCCTAACTATAAATTCAACATACTATCAGTACACGCTGTTAAATAGCAGTGATACTAATCAGTGCCTTTAATCTCTAGTTATTAGACAAAATTTACAGTTTCTGTCACAAGCTTAAAGAATACCATGAGCATAGTTCTAAATTCAAGTCCCGTTGTCTACTCTCTGGTTAAAAAAAATGGTAATAAATACAGAATGCCCAGATGTCAAAATGTCATCAAAAGCAGTGCCAAATTGAAGAGTATGTGGTTGAGTTTCCAATCCCTCTCCCCCTGCCCCTATAAAAATATGGATTGACCTAGCTCTTTCAATTCAGATTTACAATTCCAAAGTCCGAACAGGTAAACCCTTAAAACAAAACCTGGTGCAAAACATCTAGGTGATATTTCATAATTAAATACCAAACAGCATCAAAGTAGAAGATCTCTTAAACTTCTGTCTAATGGGCTGCCTTAGCAGATTTAGCTCTGTATACGCAATGCAGAAAAATACAGGTGTGAGCTTGTTAATTCATATTGCATTACCTCCAACCAGTTTTGCAGGCTTCTAATACTGGGAAATGCATTAATTCACAGTATTTGCTGAGTAAGCAAGGTGACCTGGTGATAAAGATTTTATCTTGTGCCAAAATACTAGTGATTGACAAAGGGTTATTACATGAAACATTAATCAATAACTAGATTAAAATCAACCATTTATTCTATTTTTACAACACTACAGGACCCAATTGCTACAATCAATGGAGATATATGTGTAACTGAAATAACCCACTTCATCTTTGAGAAAAAGAAAAGGACACCTTCATATTGGGAGATCTTAAAAGTGAAATTTCAAAAGCAGGGTAACTCAATAACTGAGAAAAGGACATAGTATCTTTCCTCTTGTCAATATTGAAATAGCTTTACTAGTATTTTATACCATTTGTGATGTCACATTTAATTAGATTACGTAAGATAGTCACCCTATCTTAGTTCATTCATCCATAAAGAACATACAGTTCTCCGACCATTACTGAATCCAACAATTTAAGTGATTCCAAGGTTTTTAATCTTCACTACACAAGACCATTTCATATGTTGATCACTCTTTGTTTAAACAATTTCCTGACATTAATCCTAAATTTGGCTTTTGCCAGCTTGGACCTGTGCCCCTCTTCCTACTGACCCAAATATGTATAGCGTTAGTTTGAGGTCATCTCTTAAGATTCATTTTTTCAAGGCCAAAAAGCCCATGTTTCAACAGATTTTCTTCATAACTGAATCCTTTATTGTTATGAAGGAACCTCGTAGCTCTTCTCTGCATTGCCATTACGACATTTCATGGAAAATGCATACTATAATTACAGGAAGCACTTCTTTCAAAATTCATTTGAGAGCATAGCCCAAAACAAACACACTAAAGCAACATCTGACAAAATATACCTCGGTACCAGTCACACTCAACCAGCTGTGCACTGAAACCAAACCATGATGGGCATATACTAACAGATGATATAAACAGAATGAGAAACAGGAATTATATCTCACTTATGGCACAATCTATGATTTATCTGAGACTATGCCACTCATGGTTACCAGGTCATCAATTTCTGGGTTATGTCTAGGGTACGCGTAATAAAGCCCTTGTAGCCATTACTGTAAACATTAAACTTGTTTTTTATTTCACATTTACTAGAAGTTCACAATTCTTTGTTTAAAAAATAGGTTTTAATTTTTTTTTTTTTACAGGAACCCAAGTACCGTTGAGAGAAAATGAAAATCAAATTGTATAATTGATGTTTCCTGTTAATTTCCACTCCCCCACCCGTGGAAATATTTTTCTACATAGAAAAGTTGAATTCTGCACTAGCCCAGCACAAGAGATTAAGAGATGAGGCCGCATTCGGAACCATAATCTAGTTAACTTATTTTATTCATGCTAGTTGTCATTAGAGTAAAAATTATCGTTGGTTGAAATTGTACTTGGAATTATTTTAAACATTTTTTTTTAAAACACTGAATTGTAACCAATTCATATAACTGGTCAAATCACATGCATGCACATTGGAACAAATTCATGCTCTCCCCCCATTTACTACTAATTATGATATTTTCAGTGGTGGCTCAGCTTTTATTAATATTGTAATTTTTTTGTCACAGGAAGGCTGCTATCAGTGAAATGACAAAAATGTTTTCACCAGTAATATAGGGGTACAGTAGCATAGTGGTTATGTTACTGGACTAGTAATCCAGAGGCCTGGACTAATCATCCAATGGCATGAGTTCAAATCCCACCACGGCAGCTGGAGAATTTAAATTCAATGAATTTAATAAATCTGGAATAAAATGCTAGTACAGTATCAATAATGGTGACCATGAAACTACCAGATTGTCATAAATTCCCATCTGGTTCACTAATGTCCAGAAGAAAATCTGTCTTGTGTGTGACACCAGACCCATGGCAATGTGGTGGACTCTTGACTGACCTCTGAAATGTCACTTATTCAAGGCATCGGCTCACCATCACCTTCTGGAGGGAAATTGCCAGCCAGCCACATCCCATGTATGAATTTTAAAAAAAAGTAATGCTGCTTTCAATTAACAGTTTAGAAGGTAGGTTTTTCTACATCCTGGACTGTTAACAAGAAAGTATGGCTTAAAAAAAGGCAACAGTGAACGTAGAGATCCAAAACTCTGTTGGGAGATGCACCTATTCAATCTTGTCCAGAACACGGCCTGCACTTAAAGGGGATAAATTCAAAACTAATCTGCGGAAACAATATTTCAGTGAGCGGGCGGTCAATTTATGGGTTGTTTAGGAAGACGATGGAATTTATTCAAATGGAAATTAGATTGATTTCCTTCAGAAAATAACATTTTGGGATACAGTATATGAGTAATTTGAGACATATAAGTGTACCATGGTTGGGAGAAACAGGTGACTTCAGACCGATGGTTTCCAAAGCTCTCCAAAGCTCTGGTGTTTTCCTCGCATTATGTCTGGGTTTGTTGCAGGCAAATTGAGAGATATTGTTGTAACACGCAACTACCAGGATGGTTGGTGAACTAGACAGACCGTGGTCTTTTTTCATTCAGCTATTCCTATGCTCCTAGATCCCTTTGGTTAATTTTTCCACTATATTGATTTTTATATGAATTAGATGCATCAGTTAAATGTTTGGAATTTTATTTCCTAAATAACTAACTACATCGAAATTCATGTTTTACGCAAATTTGAAATGTAATTGTGAGATTTCAAAGTAGGGAATGGATGTGAAACAGACACAATTGTTTAACCTAATTGTGCATTTATAAGAAAAGTACATCTCAAACAGTTCATAATCGCCATTAGAAAAAATAAGCACTAGCATGAACAAAATATTAATTGAACAGGGAGAACATTTATGTAAGCATTTTCTCTTTGCAATGTGTTTCTCTCTCACATACACACCAGTTTACTATTGCAATCCAATTCTTGCATATGCAGCATTTTGGATTATTAATAACTAAACTCAAGTTTTATACCAGTAATCACAGAAGAGCAAGTGATTACTAACCAGCTAAAGAAATTATGACTATTAAAAATGTCAGTGTCACAAAAAATAACTGATGTGCTGGGCAGCCCATAGGCAAAAAGATCGAAATGTCTTCTTAATTTAAATTAAAGCAACCAATGAATATTGTACTGAAAAATATCATGCAAATGAACCACACCACTGCACAACTTCAAAATGCTTATAAAATATTACATAAGCACCTGTAACAGCAGCCTAGCAATTGCAAGGTCAACATTATGTGCTGCCTGCAGCCACATTATGCAGTCATTACAGTTAAGTCTGAATTTAGTAGGTCAGATACATCACTCCAAATTATCTAATGCATAATCAAGGCTTAATCAAGGAATTTTATTTGCTGATTTTCTTCCCCTTCCCGTCTAAAGCAACACATGCACTTTGCAAGCTGATATTGTATTCTTAGTCCCAAGTTTAGATGACATTTCAAACACTGAAGGGTTTTTGTTTCTTTTAACCCGAGATAATTACAGAAACTCTTCTACCAAATCTAGTATAGTGTTACAAAGCATGCAACAACAAAAAAAAAAAATCGCATAGTTCTTCATGTTGACAGAAGAAAGAAAGCAACTTGTGGCTTTCTTTATATGTTACTGTGTTTGTGCTGAATCTGCCAACTTGTGCTCACTTAGGTTTTCTTAAACTGATTCTTATTAATGTGAATGAAACAAAATGATCCTTTGGGAAACAATCCTATGTACAGTATTCATCATCAACCTTAGAACTGAGTCAGTTTATTATTTTTCTTAAAAAGATTGCCCTGGGTCTATCTAAACCCAGGGTTTTAAAAAACATAAACTCACCAAGTTCTCCAGAAGGTTAGAATTTTATATATATATATATGATACATTACTAAAAATTACCATAGTGCCAGGGACGGTTTAAAAATGTTTAGTATTTAAAAATACTTATTAAAAACTAAAATTTTAAACTGGCTTTGTCATGAATAAGAAAATAAAACCTGATTAACAAGCAAATCTATGTAGTGTTTTTTTTCTAATACATACAGAATGCTTGTGAAAATAAATAATTGCTCTTTTGTAAGTCAGTTTCACGCAGCTAAATAATCAAATGATTCACACACACATGCAAAGATCAAAAATATAAAACAATCCCGAAATGCACTCTCAGCACTACTGCATAATTCAAAAAGCATATTATTAAATTATAAATATGTAAGAAGCTACAACAGAGCAAATAAAATCAATAGCCAAAGCAATTGATACTTCCATATCCACATGCTGTTTCAGAGGAAGTTGTACATTTTCTTCATTTTCAGTTGAGGATGTGTTTGATCAGTGCACTAAAAGGTACAATGTGGCACAACAGTTATGATGTTCGGATTCAGAATTCATAGCAACTCTGTTCAGCAATGTCCTGACAAGGTTCTGCTTGCTTTCTTCCTCCCCAATTGGTTGTTGATGCTACTTTAATGGATAATGATCATTTATAAACACATTATTTTCCACATTGTATTTCTATGGGTATAACCAATAGATAATCCTGGAATCATGCCTTTTGTTAAAAAATATAATGATTATATATTAAACTGGCTGTGAAGCAGTTTATTTGCAGGAGAGTCAGAAATTCCTGTTTGTCACTGCTGGGGTTCATTATCCACTGTAGGTATGTAAAACTCTCAAACTGATAATCTTCATCCAAGGAAAAAGACAGCTAAATTTGATTGAAAATAATTCCATCTACCCATCACTGATCCCAGTTTTCCTTCCTCAACAGCAAAGTAGTTCTACAGATTGTGATGGACACTTGTAATAAATAAAATAAATGCAAATCTGTCAGTTCAGTGTTACTTAAAATCTAGATTTCTGACCAATTCCCATTGAATCTAAATGAAACTTTCCTCACATTTGTAAGCTTTCTGAAATGATTCAATTCTGTACCATTTGTATTATGGCTTTGATAAAGCTTTGCTTACTCAAAGATTATTCTATTTAACACAACTCTGACATTCATAGATCACAGTGGAAACTTCATACTCTAACCATTTGAATGTTCTCTTATTTCTGGTAGTGCCAAATTCTTGCTCCCTCTGATTCTAAATCTAAAGGCATTCACGTAGGATCCGCCCATAGCTTCAGCTCTCAAGTAAATGGGTTTGAGCCACAAGAGGAATATCAAGAAGGTAACCCCCTGAATACATATTTAGATCATTAAACCTATGCCAAGAAAACTGATATTATGGGTTAGCACACATCCATACACAGATGTCATACTAGATTCTATTTAAGTGCATTTCTCCTCTGTAATAAAGCTAAGCACACAGTGGGAACCAGAATTTTGCATTTAAAATATCCACGTAGATAGTGCAATTTGACTCTAGCCATGTGACAATGTTTCAGGGCCATGCTTTTTTTCTGTATGTACCTAGAAGCCGAGGTGAAGGGCCGAAGCCCGCAGTACAGGACACGGCCAATTTTGAAAAAGTCTGAGAGAAGACAAGCCAAATCAAGATGTAGTCAGTGGCTAAGTGACACCAAGCTTAGGTTTTGAAAGACTCGGGAAATATCTGAATTATGTCACAGTCAAATTGACATATTTACAGTGGATAAACTTTTATCCGGAACTTTAAAAAAAATATCTTTCAGACACACAAAGCAATCTGTCTATGCACATATTGATAATTTGAACAAATGTTAAGTTGGTCAATCTACAACTTGGTTGAATCAATTTACTTGACTTTCCTATATAAATAGGTTTTAAAATCAACTTGCTCTATAATTCTATATAATCTGATGTACTGTAAAACTATTATTTTGCAGTAAATTATTTTACTTGCTATCCATACTGGCCCATTTTATTAACTACTAAAATTTTACAGTACCAAATACAGTAATTAACTACATCAAATGGTAGGCTACTCGTACAGATATACTTTTACAACGGTTGACTGGGCGTACAGACAAAATATTAATGCAAAAAAGTCTAATTTTACAGTACACAAGATGAAAGGCTCCAATAATTTGTAGAATGAACAGCTAAAACTGATCTGCATGTATACTTCCATGTTCATTTATTAAGGCATATGTATTTTATTCCTCTACACTATTGTTGGATGTATCGACATTTTCTTTTGGACTTTGATGAAAGCAAAACTGCTTTAGCAGAGGGAGCCATCGAGCATCAAATTACAGTTAAAGCAAGTTTCCCAGGTCAAACTGTAGCTTCCACTAACATACAGAAGGAAAACTGGAGATGGTGTTAATGATACTGGTATTTTCTTTATCATGCTCAGTTAACATATCAGTTATTAATGGCAAAAAATGCATTTAGATCATGTTTAAGTGGGATCTGAATAAACTTACTGAGAATACAACTCAACCATGATCACACAAAGGCAACTTTTGACCAGACAATTTCTCAGTGCCACAAAACCTGTCAGCTTGTGGAGAGGGCTTGTGGAAATTTTACACATTATATAGTATACACACCCATTAGTTTAGATATTAAATGACTTCATTTTAGGCACAGCTTCAAGGGGAACACCTCTCTATCACTCCTCTACAAGACCATTAACAGTTAATAGCACAATGGAGGGAAGGGCAAGG
Organism: Pristiophorus japonicus; assembly: GCF_044704955.1. Classification (NCBI taxonomy): domain Eukaryota; kingdom Metazoa; phylum Chordata; class Chondrichthyes; family Pristiophoridae; genus Pristiophorus; species Pristiophorus japonicus. The sequence goes on from NC_091977.1 coordinate 51,756,970, forward strand.
TTATGTTTACAACATGTAAAGCTGTACAGCCTTGGCCTATAACAGTTAGTTGTCCCAGTCAGTGTACGGCAAGCCTTCATCCTCATCATCCTCGGATTCTGGCGACGCCTCTTTAATTCTCCTTAAAGCTTCATGGATGCTGCGTGTTAAAGGATCAGCATCGTGCAAATCTATGGAGGACTCCCTCAGGGCCTCTTTCTGAACCTTCTTCAACTTTACTCCTTTCCTAATTTGTGCAAGTATATTATTGCTGTCATCTTCATCTGGAAACGGAGGCAGAGAACGCAGGTCAACTTTTCGCAAGTGGAAGCTACCCCGCTTCAGAGAAGCTAGAACTTCATCCATCGGTGAGCTCCCTGTAATGGGATAAAGTTCAGACATTAGTACAGAAACAGAACTACTTAAAGTTATATGAATGTTTTCTATTATACAGCCTCATTGAGTTTGTATTTTTAAACAATGCATAAAGATGATGCAGCCCCTACTGTGACACAAGTAATACCCGGTGATCAAACATGCACCTGTGGGGCTTTACTGATCAGCCCTGGTGATAGACAAGCTGCGGTTGGAGCTGGGGAAACACCTAGCGGGGTCTGGGCACCTTTCCTGTTAGCTCACTCCAGCCAACCCTGACCACAAATTCCCTCAAATTGCACCAACTTTGGGAAACTAGGGACCAACCCCCACCCCAATGAAAGGGAGGTCCCTAGGAACATATTACCCTCCTAAACTCCGTCCTAGTCCATGTGCTACCCAATTCAAATACCCAATAAGCCTCCTGTCCCAGCCACCTGACAGGAATGATCCCAATCCTGTCAGAAACTGGTACTTTTCAATGCACCTATGTGGCATATGATCTGCAACAACCCAAGTATTGTACTATGATTTGAGAAAACATTTACTCACTAAATAAAATGAGAGAACAGTTACAAAATACAAACAAAAGGCCAACAACATTTTAAACAGTAAAAGCAAATATTTACCTCTTTGTTTTTTCAGCTCATCACTGGATGCAGTTTTCTTTAATTTTTTTCTGGCATTTAATAGCTGCTTGCTGTCAAATAACTGAGGTGTGGGTGAACGGACAGATTGCGATATTTCTTTGCAGGCACCTGACTGAGCAGATGTCTCTGCTTGCTGCTGAGCATTGGGTAATTCCTCACAAAGTGGCATTGGCGGAGGAGGAGGAGGTGGGGGTAGAGGAGGTGGGGGCGGTGGAGGTACCACATCAATGTTACTGAATTCTTCGCTGCAAGCGCTTGAAAGTGAAATGGGTTGCAACAGCTCAGGGATGGCATCATCTCCTGTCTGGAAAGAAACACACTCCTGTTCTTCTGCTGTGCTTCTCAATTCAGTTGCTCCAGTGGATTTTGTTCCCTTCTTTACGCGTGAGGTTTTCTCAGCTGTTCTTTGTAATTGTAAGGTTCCAGGAAGAGACTGTGTTTGATCTTTGCCAGCACAGGCCACTGAACCTGTACTATCTTTTCTTCTGACATTTGTGAAACGCAGTCTTGTGGATTTAAGTACAACTTGCCCAGGGTACCTCTGAAAGAAGGACAAATGAAAAGAGATGCATGAAATATCTTTTAAATAGAGTATAATATACACAAAAGGAGACAAATGCATTTCCTGCTCCAGCATGCTTTGGTATATCTAGCTGGTTCAGACGCAATATTACAAATCCGACAACCAGACCTAAATAGTGCTTTTTCCATTCCTAGGTTTTGTTCAGAAATACACATTGTTACTGTCACAGTAAATGAGAATGCAGTTAATACAAGTTTTATTTCCCCATAGTGGGATCTGAGGAGCAGCGGCAGGGATAAAAAGGAGCAGCAACTGAGGCCAGAGAACAGAACAGGATCTGAGGAGTAGCGACGGAGATAAAAGGAGCAGTGCCCGAGGCCAGAGAACAGAGCGGGACCAGCAGCAGGAATAAAAGGAGCAGGGCCCAAGGCCCAGTGCAGGAGCCGCCTGGAACTCGGAGTTAGGAGCAGCGCGAGCCGACCCAAGGGGGACAAAAATCAAAGTGTGATGTCACAGGAAAGCAGGTAAGTGATTAGCTGGTTGTTTGGTATTCTCTTTTCTTTTCTAAACTTGGGGCATTGGTTTAAGTTAAGAGCCGGATTAAAAAGTAAACATACACAATTGATATTTCAAAAATTAAAAACCTAATTAATTAAACATAATAGAGATGGGAGAGCAGGCGATGTGTCGCAGCTGTTGCATGTGGGAGAGCTGGTGGACACCATTGAGGTCCATGGCAACCATATCTGTAGCAAATGTTGGCTGCTCGAGGAACTTCGGCTCAGAGTTGATGAGCTGGAGTCCAAGCTTCAGACACTGCAACACATCTTGGGGGGGGGGGGGGGGGGGTGGTGGGGGGAGGGCAGAGAAGAGTTACCTGGACACTGTAGTCCAGGAGGCAGTCACATCTCTTAGGTTAAATAATTCAAATTTGGTCTGCAGACAGGGAGAGGTGGGTGTAACTATGAGCGAGGCAGGTATGGGGACCCAGGAGGTAGCGATGGAGGAGCCTCAGCGCTTGTTCTTGTCCAACAGGTACGAGGTTCTTGCTTCCTGTGTGAACGAGGGCAGAGACTGCAGGGAGGATGAGCAAACTGACCACGGCACCGTGGTACAGGGGGCCATTCAAGTTGGGGGAGTAAAAATAAATGTTGTATAGTTAGGGAGATAGAAACATAGAAAATAGGTGCAAGAGTAGGCCATTCGGCCCTTCGAGCCTGCACCACCATTCAATATGATCATGACTGATCATGCATTTCAGTACCCCATTCCCGCTTTCTCTCCATACCCCTTGATCCCTTTAGCCGTGAGGGCCACATCTAACTCCCTTTTGAATATATCTAACGAACTGGCCCCAAAAACTTTCTGCGGTAGAGAATTCCACAGGTTCACAATTCTGAGTGAAGAAGTTTCTCCTCATCTCGGTCCTAAATGGCTTACCCCTTAGCCTTAGACTGTGACCCCTGGACTTCCCCAAAATCAGGAACATTCTTCCTGCATCTAACCTGTCCAATCCAATTAGAATTTTATGTTTCTATGAGATCCCCTCTCATTCTTCTAAATTCTATTGAATACAAGTCTAGTCGATCCAGTTTTTCTTCATGTCAGTCCTGTCATCCCGGGAATCAGTCTGGTGAACCTTCGCTCCTGTACTCGAATCCTCTCGCTATGAAGGCCAACATGCCATTTGCCTTCTTCAATGCCTGCTGCACCTGTATGCCAACCTTCAATGACTGATGTACCATGACACCCAGGTCTCGTTGCACCTCCCCCTTTACCAACCTGTCACCATTCAGATAATAATCAGCCCTCCTGTTCTCTGCAGCCAAGAGCGCGAGTCCCGAAAGCTGTGTAGCCTGCCCGGTGCCTGGGTTAAGGATATCTCCTCTGGGCTGGAGAGGAACTTGGAGGGGGAGGGGAAAGATCCAGTTGCCATGGTCCACGTCGGTACCAATAACAGAGGTAGAACAAAGAAAGAGGTGCTGCTGAAGGAGTATGAGCAGCTAGGGGCTAAATTAAAAAGCAGAATCAGAAAGGTAATAATCTCTGGATTACTACCTGAGCCACGAGCTAATTGATGACGAGATCCAACACTGCCTCCAGCACGCCAGTGCAGCCTTAGGCCGCCTGAGGAAAAGCGTGTTTGAAGATCAGGCCCTCAAAACTTTCACCAAGCTCATGGTCTACAGGGTTGTAGTAATACACGCCCTCCTATATCTCTCAGACATGGACCGTGTACAGTAGACACCTCAAGTTGCTGGAGAAATACCACCAACGATGTCTCTGCAAGATCCTACAAATCCCCTGGGAAGACAGATGCATCAACATTAGCGTCCTCGTCCAGGCCAACAGCCCCAGCATTGAAGCACTGACCACACTTGATCAGCTCCGCTGGGCAGGCCACATTGTCCGCATGCCAGACATCGAGACTCCCAAAGCAAACGCTCTATTCGGAACTCGTCCACGGCAAACGAGCCAAAGGTGGGCAGAGGAAACATTACAAGGACACCCTCAAAGCCTCCCTGATAAAGTGCGACATCCCACTGACACCTGGGAGTCTCTGGCCAAAGACCGCCCTAAGTGGAGGAAGTGCATCCGGGAGGGCGCTGAGCTCGAGTATCGTCGCCGAGAGCATGCAGAAATCAAGCGCAGGCAGCGGAAGGAGCGTGCGGGAAACCAGGTTCCCCACCTACCCTTCCCTTCAATTACTGTCTGTCCCACCTGTGACAGAGACTGTGGTTCTCGTAACAGCCACCTGAGAACTCATGCTAAGAGTGGAAGCAAGTTTTCCTCGATTCCGAGGGACTGCCTATGATAATGATGAATAAAAGAAAGGAGTGTTTCTTGTTAATATATTGGCAGCACAATTAAATGTGTAACACATTTTTGCTATAGTGTCATAGCAGTAGTCATCGATCTTTAATGACTTGAGCAGTATAATCTCCAGATCCTTTCCCCATTTAACATCCTTGAGCACATAACCCTACATGCTGTATACATGCTTGCAATTACCCCTAACCAAATACATTATGCTACAGCATGGGCTCATTCCCCCATTGCATCCAGCCCCACCTGCAATTTACAAACTTGGTGATGAATTCTCCCAATGCCCTCATCTAGATCATAATAAAGATGGTGGAGCGCAACGGTCCTAACACCAATCCCTGATCGGCGCCATTAGCCTAACCACCATCTGCCTACACAAATGCAAGCAGTTCTTTATCCTACCTAAAACTTGCTAGCCAATCTCGCAACGTTCAACCTTGCTTAATGGCCTTTTGTGCGGCACGTTGTTGGAAAGCCCAGATACATGTCAACCAGATACATGTCAATTCAGCAACTTTGTAACTTCATCAAAAAATGTAACCATATTAGGTGATAGGACCTTCTTTTCCAGAAGTTATGCTGAAATTCCCCAATAGCCCCATCTTTTTCAAGGTGATCATACAGTTCATCATTAATGATCCCTTCTAGCAACTTGCCTATAACTGATGGGCCGATAGTTACGTGATTTTGACTTCTAGTAAATACTATATCCACATCTACTCTAACATTACAATTTTAGCATCAACCCTATGTCGTATTATTGGTAACTCAGCATTATCTTCAATAGTGAAGATTGATGCAAAGCAGCCATTTAATAACTCTGCCATATCCTGGGACTCCACCTGAATCTGCTCTGTGGAATCATTTGATAGCCCTATACTATCCTTGATGGCCTTTTGCCTCCTAATCTAGCTAATAAAATATTCGCTAATGTTACCACACCAATCCATTATCCAATTCCCCAGTGTCCTTTTGACTTCTCCAATAGCAACTTTTATTGCCTTCAGCGGTGTTCAATACAGGTACCTATTTTTGTTCTCCCGTGAGTCACTTTCCTTAAACCTGTAAATTATTTCTGCTTTAATCTAATTTGTCTTTGGACATGACCAGTTAGCCAATTAAATGAAGGATAGTACCTCCAACAATGCAACACTCCTTCAGTATTGCAACTAAATGTCCCCAAGCCCTGGAGTTGGACTTGAAGCCACAACTTTCTGACTTAGGGGTAAAAGTATTGCCAACTGAGGCGGCTAACCATTTTATACTGTGCAGGAGTGAGAGTCACACGAAGACACCTCTGACACAAACTATGTCAAATGGAGGTAGTCTCATGTTTTTTAATCCCAGATTAACAATAGATGATATTGGTCCACTTCAATGGTGTGTGAAGAATATATGAAGTTAACAACCTTTTTATTAGCTGCGTTACCACGCAAGAATTGGGAAATTAAACATATGTCTTGGTGGAAGGGTACAATATAGTCAATGCTTCTCTGAATTCAGACTCTCCTCACCTGTTTGAAGTTACGGAGCCTATCCAATGTTTTCTGCCGCTCCTGGCTAACCCATTTACTATTTTTCTCTTCCTCATGTTGTTGATCACGCATCTGAAACATACCGACATACAATGTACAATATAGGCTTTACAGAACAAGTACACATCAACTCGTCAATATATCACATTTCATGACAGTCCAAAAAGCCCTTGAGTTGGATATTTGTTATTGATCATTTTAAGCCCAGAAGAATTTTTTCCCCAAAATTATTTTTGAATGTAATTTTGTGCTCGAGATGAAGAATGTTTGCACTTGAAAGAAAGAACTTGTCTTTATATGAAGTAGAAAGTGTTTGTTCCCAGCACTCAGTATCAGCATCAAGCATGCTAATGTCAGGTGAAGCATTATTAGATGCAGAGTAAAGCTTCCTCCGCTCTGTCCAACCTCAGAACAGCACCAATGGGACATTTTTCCATTTTACAGTCATACTGTGACCTTTCCTGAATGAGATTGCCAATTTAGCACCATTAGGATTCAATTAGAGGGAATTATTCTGCAAAATCTTCTTCGTAAGTAGACTTTCATTCCATCTGTCTAAACTGCATTTGAACTAGATCAGGATTTGAAAAGTCAGTTTGCTACCCAGGCCCATCAAAAAACACATAGTAGCAATTCAGTTTCTTTTTTTAAATGTTATTTTTGGGGTGAATTTATTTTCTCATCAGCATGTATGGGAATTGAAAGATTTTCATCTTTGTCAAAGTCAAGCAATCCCACTTATAATGAAGAGGCCCCAGCCAACACATTAATCTGTCTTTTCTCTTTCAGATGCTGATTAAGCTGTGTACTTCTAAGGAATTTTTTATGTTTTTATTTCAAGCAACACCGGCCAGGTACAACACAAATTAAATGCAGGATAAGGCTCCTCCTGCACTGCTTTCCTTAATTTCACCTTGGAAGAACTTGCATTTATAACGCCTTTAATGCAGTAAAATATCCCAAGGTGTTTCATAGCAGCGAATGTCAAACAAAGTGTGACACTGTGACATTTCCATTTCCCATGTCAACGTTTGAGCAAGACTGCCAATTTCAAAGCCATAACTTATTACAGCTTCAAGGAATAATCTGAAAAGGAGAGAGATTCTAAAGAATTTTTGCTCTAATCTTATAAAACAACAATGTTGTGTCTATTTTTAAAAAATAAGGATTCCTTTAATACCAGCCAATTATAAATATCTCTACCATTCATCTTAACGATTGTAGTTGCACGGAATTATTGCATAGTTTAATAGTACATCTCTTCAGTACCAGAGGGCAGCAGTGAGAATAGTGAGATCTCGCTATCAGAGGACCACAAATAACACTACACAGAGAATATTACAAATGTAAATTTCACACACCAGCTGTACAGCATGATGGGTTCTGTACTCCTCTTCATTGTGTTTGTGCTGTTTCATCTTGTCATTGTGGCTTTCAATACAGATTTCCTATAAAATAAGTAAACATTAGAAGAAAAATTAAATATAAAACCAAAGAACTGATCCTAATCAGACTGGACTAAATCAAAGGTGTTCTGTTATGCAATCATTAAATTAGTAAGATGGATCTGAAAAAATAGCAGCAACTTTGCTGTCGAGTAATAATGGTCCTTATCTTGCAAATCCCTTTAGCAGGAAAGAAGAATGAATACGGAGATGCATGGGGAAATCTCAAAACCAGCAATGTTTAGAGCAACAAGTCAAAAAGGAACGATGAACTTTTATCTCTATGTAAAGTAACAAATTACCACTGGAGGACACAAATACAAAATTAACAAACCTCAAGCAAAACTGCAATTGAGAAGAAATGTTTCCTGCCTCAAAGGGCAATGGAACAGACTTTCAGCAGGAACAGATAATGGCGCAATGTGAAAGAACTTCATAAATCAGCACATCTGAAATTCTATAGCAAGGTTAGATATTCATTTAGCTTGTAGTCCATTTCCATGCTGACGAGCAGCACAGACACAAAAGATACCAGTATTCTCATTTCCAAAGGTTTTCCATATTCAAAAGGAAATCTTAGCTGTACGAAAGACATGCAGAACTTCTCAAACACATTTTTTAATGGCAATTTCACCTCAACCATGGAACAAAAGATTTCTGCACAGATTTTTTGTCTCTGAAAATTTGTGCCTCATGAACTCGGTGACAGAAAAGAAACAGAGGGGAAAGGGTAAACGAGAAAATAATTAGAGAAACAATATAAAAAAAGTAACAAGAAAATCAATTGGTAAAAAGCAGCAACAAGGAGAAATAAGAGAGCAAACAAAATTTTAGATCACGTTATTCCTTTGCTTGAAAGTGACAACATAACATTACAGGAGACTATGTCACATTGTTTGTTGGTATATTCTCAGTTTATGGATGCTAGAAGCTAGAAATAAAGTGCGAACTATAGGAAAATCTGGCAAGGAAAATGGGAGTAACAGGATACCTAAAGTTGAGTGGAATGAAGAATTTATTTCATAATGGAGAGAAACATTTGAACTAAAATGAAGTATTTAGCCAAGATCTTTCAGACAAGTAGAACAAATGCTTTCCCCAACTCAACTAGTGTGACATTTCCATTTCTATTAAGTTCTTTGTTGGAACAAAAGGAGATTACGAGAGGTGTTCAAAATTATAAAGGGATAGAAACAGACCATTTACATGATGGGACTAGAAGGAGGGGGCATAGTTATAAGATTAAATGCTGGGAAATTAGGATAGAGAGCAGAAGAAACTTAAAAAAAAATGAAACAAAGTGAGTTGTGCGACTATGGAACGCACATTTTGCGATTGAAGCAGAGACCAAATCAACATTTATAAATAGATATGTGGTTGAAGGAAAAGGAATAAAGGAATATAGAAACAAAGCAGGCAAATGGGATTAGGACTACTGCTCCTGTGGAGGATAAACTTAAGCACAGACTGGTTGGGGTAAACAACCTGATTCTGCATTCTAATTTCTGCAATTTATGCTGTATTCTATTATTCCCTGCAGAATGTTCTGTGTACACATCATGTGATTGAAAAAAAATCTGTTTTAAAGGAGGAATATCATCAGACATCAAACTGTTAATCTGAGCACACTCACCACTATCCAGCAATAGGCGACATTAATCTTAAGGAATGAAACATTAGATTAATAAGGCAGTCTCAAAACAAAACAGGAAAGATTTTCCTGATCTTGCACCAAGGTGTAGTGGATCATACTAGTTGCTTCAAATTCAGGTCAATCAGGCAGTTTGGACACATCTGGAAGGGAGCTCCCTCCAATTTTTCCTTCCCTGTAATTTAATGGACAGAATAGCAAGCAGGCATCCTTACAGGCATGCACTCTACATCATCCAATTTCAATCTCAGGATGTGGATGTCGCGGCCAAAGCCAGCAGTTATTCCCCACGGTGGTGGACATTCTTGAACTGCTGAGCAGTTTCATACAACTGAGTGGCTTGCTAGGCCACTTCAGAGAGCAGTTAAGAGTCAACCACATTGGTGTGGGACTGGTGTCACATATAGTCTATACTGGGTAAGGACAGTAGATTTCCTTCCCTATTGGACATTAATGAACCAGTTGGGTTTTTAATGAAATTCTGCCAACTTAATGGGTCACTTTTACCGATACCAGCTTTTTATTTCAGTTTCTTTAACAACTGAATTCAAATTTTCAAACTGCCTTGGTGGGATTTCAACTCGCATTCTCTGGATTACTAGTCCAGGCCTCTTGATTACTAATCCAATAACATAAACATTACACTATCGTATCCCGATCTCGCATCATTTTGAATCACAAAGGAAAGATACATTTTTACCTATGTGTTTCTATGTAAAGTACAAAATCAAATACTTAAAAAAAATACTAAAGGGTATCAGTACAAAATTAACAAGTTCTGGCAAGTCTAAATATAAGAAACTTTTCCATAGAGTAATGGATATGTGGAACAGATTATAGGCAAAAGCGCTCGTCAAGAAAAAGGATAGTTGGTCATAACAGGGACTGAAGGTTATATGGATAATTATGCACAGAGATGATCTACTATTACACATCCTCTGTTGTAATATGAAAGTCATATGCAAGGTCCAATGGTTGGAAACGATACAAGCAAAGATAGTCTCAGTTATAATATACATAAAATCATAGAAAATAGGTGCAGGAGCAGGCCATTCGGCCCTTCGAGCCTGCACCACCATTCATAAGAACATAAAAATTAGGAACAGGAGTAGGCCATCTAGCCCCTCAAGCCTGCTCCGCCATTCAACAAGATCATGGCTGATCTGGCATGGGCTCAGCTCCACTTACCCGCCCGCTCCCCGTAACCTTTAATTCCCTTATTGGTTAAAAATCTACCTATCTGTGACTTTAATACATTCAATGAGCTAGCCTCAACTGCTTCCTTGGGCAGAGAATTCCACAGATTCACAACCCTCTGGGAGAAGAAATTCCTTCTCAACTCGGTTTTAAATTGGTTCCCCCGTATTTTGAGGTTGTGCCCCCTAGTTCTAGTCTCCCCGACCAGTGGAAACAACCTCTCTGCCTCTATCTTGTCTATCCCTTTCATTATTTTAAATGTTTCTATTAGATTACCCCTCATCCTTCTGAACTCCAACGAGTAAAGACCCAGTCTACTCAATCTATCATCATAAGGTAACCCCCTCATCTCCGGAATCAGCCTCGTGAATCGTCTCTGTGCCCCCTCCAAAGCTAGTATATCCTTCCTTAAGTAAGGTGACCAAAACTGCACAAAGTACTCCAGGTACGGCCTCATCAATACCCTATACAGTTGCAGAAGGACCTCCCTGCTTTTGTACTCCATCCCTCTTGCAATGAAGGCCAACATTCCATTCGCCTTCCTGATTATCTGCTGCACCTGCAAACTAACTTTTTGGGATTAAAAGAGTTTCATGCACAAGGACCCCCAGGTCCCTCTGCATCGCAGCATGTTGTAATTTCTCCCCATTCAAATAATATTCCCTTTTACTGTTTTTTTTCCCCAAGGTGGATGACCTCACACTTTCCGACATTGTATTCCATCTGCCAAACCTTAGCCCATTCGCTTAACCTATCTAAATCTCTTTGCAGCCTTTCTGTGTCCTCTACACAACCCGATTTCCCACTAATCTTTGTGCCATCTGCAAATTTTGTTACACTACACTCTGTCCCCTCTTCCAGGTCATCTATGTATATTGTAAACAGTTGTGGTCCCAGCACCGATCCCTGTGGCACACCACGAACCACTGATTTCGAACCCAAAAAGGACCCATTTATCCCGACTCTCTGCTTTCTGTTCGCCAGCCAATTCTCTATCCATGCTAATACATTTCCTCTGACTCCGCGTACCCTTATCTTCTGCAGTAACCTTTTGTGTGACACCCTATCGAATGCCTTTTGAAAATCTAAATACACCACATCCATCGGTACACCTCTATCCACCATGCTCGTTATATCCTCAAAGAATTCCAGTAAATTAGTTAAACATGTTTTCCCTTCATGAATCCATGCTGCGTCTGCTTGATTCCTATCGAGATGTCCCGCTATTTCTTCCTTAATGATAGTTTCAAGCATTTTCCCCACTACAGATGTTAAACTAACCAGCCTATAATTACCTGCCTTTTGTCTGCCCCCTTTTTTTAAACAGAGGCGTTACATTAGCTGTTTTCCAATCTGCTGGTACCTCCCCAGAGTCCAGAGAATTTTGGTAGATTATAACGAATGCATCTGCTATAACTTCCTCCATCTCTTTTAATACCCTGGGATGCATTTCATCAGGACCAGGGGACTTGTCTACCTTAAGTCCCATTAGCCTGTCCAGCACTACCCCCGTAGTGATAGTGATTGTCTCAAGGTCCTCCCTTCCCACATTCCTGTGACCAGCAATTTTTGGCATGGTTTTTGTGTCTTCCACTGTGAAGACCGAAGCAAAATAATTGTTTACGGTCTCAGCCATTTCCACATTTCCCATTATTAAATCTCCCTTCTCATCTTCTAAGGAACCAACATTTACTTTAGTCACTCTTTTCCGTTTTATATATCTGTAAAAGCTTTTACTATCCGTTTTTGTTTTGCGCAAGTTTACCTTTGTACTCTATCTTTCCTTTCTTTATTGCTTTCTTAGTCATTCTTTGCTGTCGTTTAAAATTTTCCCAATGTTCTATTTTCCCACTAACCTTGGCCACTTTATACGCATTGATTTTTAATTTGATACTCTCCTTTATTTCCTTGGTTATCCACAGCTGGTTATCCCTTCTCTTACCGCCCTTCTTTTTCACGAATATATTTTTGTTGAGCACTATGAAAGAGCTCCTTAAAAGTCCTCCACTGTTCCTCAATTGTGCCACCATTTAGTCTGTGTTTCCAGTCTATTTTAGCCAACTCTGCCCTCATCCCACTGTTGTCCCCTTTGTTTAAGCATAGTGCGCTCGTTTGAGACACTACTTCCTCATCCTCAATCTGTATTACAAATTCAACCATGCTGTGATCACTCATTGCGAGAGGATCTTTTACTAGGAGATCGTTTATTATTTCTGCCTCATTACACAGGACCAGATCTAAGATAGCTTGCTCCCTTGTAGGTTCTGAAACATACTGTTCTAAGAAACAATCCTGTATGCATTCTATGAATTCCTCCTCCAGGCTACCCCGTGCGATTTGATTTGACCAATCGATATGTTGGTTAAAATCCTCCATGATTACTGCCGTTCCTTTTTCACATGCCTCCATTATTCCCTTGATTATTGCCCTCCCCACTGTGAAGTTATGATGATTCAATAGAATCATGGCTGATCATGCAACCTCAGTACCCCATTCCTACTCTCCATACCCCCTGATCCCTTTAGCTGTAAGGGCCACATCTAACTCCCTTTTGAATATGTCCAACGAACTGGACTCCACAACTTTCTGTGGCAGAGAATTCCACAGGTTCACAACTCTCTGGGGGAAAAAGTTTCTCCTCATCTCGGTCCTATATAGCTTACCCCTTATCCTTAGACTATGTCCCCTGGTTCTGGACTTCCCCAACATCAGGAACATTCTTCCTGCATCTAACCTGTCCAGTCCCGTCAGAATTTTGTATATTTCTATGAGATCCCCTCTCATTCTTCTAAATTCCAGTGAGTATAAGCCTAGCCGATCCAGTTTTTCCTCATATGTCAGTCCTGCCATCCTGGGAATCAGTCTGATGAACCTTCGCTGCACTCCCTCAATAGCAAGCACGTCCTTCCTCAGATTAGGAGACCAAAACTGCACACAATACTTAAGGTGTGGCCGTGTACAACTGCAGCAAGACCTCCCTGCTCCTATACTCAAATCCCCTCGCTATGAAGGCCAGCATACCCCATTTGCTTTCTTTACTGCCTGCTGTACCTGCATGCCTACCTTCAATGACTGATGCACCATGATACCAAGGTCTCATTGCACCTCCCCTTTTACTAATCTGTCACCATTCAGATAATAATCTGCCTTCCTGTTTTTGCCACCAAAGTGGATAACCTCACATGTATCCACATTATACTGCATCTGCCATTCATTTGCCCATTCACCTAACCTGTCCAAGTCACCCTGCAGCATCTTAGCATCCTCCTCACAGCTCGCCCTGCCACCCAGCTTAGTGTTATCTGCAAACTTGGCAATATTACATTCAATTACTTCGTCCAAATCATTAATGTATATTGTAATAGCTGGGGTCCCAGCACTGAGCCGTGCGGCACCTCACTAGTCACTGCCTGCCATTCTGAAAAGGACCCGTTTATTCCTACACTTTGCTTCCTGTCTGCCAACCAGTTCTCTATCCGGGTCAATACATTACCCCCAATACCACGTGTCTTAATTTTGCACACTAACTCGTGTGGGACCGTGTCAAAAGCCTTTTGAAAATCCAAATACACCACATCCACTGGTTCTCCCCTATCCACTCTACTAGTTACATCCTCAAAAAACTCCAGAAGATTTGTCAAGCATGATTTCCCTTTCATAAATCTATGCTGACTTGGACCGATCCTGTCACTGCTTTCCAAATGCGCTGCTATTACATCTTTAATAATTGATTCCAGCATTTTCCCCACCTCCGATGTCAGGCTAACTGGTCTATAATTCCCTGTTTTCTCTCTCCCTCCTTTTTTTAAAAAGTGGGGTTACATTAGCTACCCTCCAATCCATAGGCACTGATCCTGAGTCCATGGAATGTTGGAAAATGACCACCAATGCATCAACTATTTCTAGGGCCACTTCCTTAAGTACTCTGGGATGCAGACTATCAGGCTCCTGGGGATTTATTGGCCTTCAGTCCCTTCAATTTCCCCCTCTCTCACATGCAAGTAAAATAAATTCTGTCGATGAGCAGGAGAGAACATATTTATATTTTTAATACAAACAATTATAAAAAGATGTATAGGCCAAAATATATTCAAATCTTTCTCATTTTTCTACACACTACCTAACACATCAGAAGATAACTGTATAATTGGATACATTACAGAAATGTGCATAGCCTCAAGATGATGTGAGCTGGTGCAATTATAAGTACACATAGGGGTACAAACCAGCAAAGAGAAGCTGCTGGGTGCATCTTATCCTCCAAGAGGACCAATCAGCAATCAGGACTCATCATCAAGGGTGCTGAATCAGAGATTTAAATGTTGCAAATTAACACGTTCCTGAGCTAAACTGGTTAACGTGTACTGCATTGAAATAGGTGGAAGGTCGGCCTCTGTGTATGTATACTTAAAGCATGTGCAGACCTCTCTAATGTTGGCTTCACATCATACTTTATGAAACCAGAATGTTGTGAAAGTACCTCCTCGAGATGGTCTTATATCTGTTGCCAAATTCCAAACCCATCCCTAATTGGCTGCTGTAATGTATGCACCTCCAAGTATGCTCACAGGTTTGTAGAGCTGTTGCATTGTGAGTAGCTTATCCAGTCACGTGATGTTCACAAGACTCAATAAAACTGCAGTCAGTTGCGTCTAGGTCATCCACGATGAGGTATGCAGTGGATCAACTGGTAATGTGTAATGTGATTGTTAAACCTTAGTTAATAAACCAACTAGTTCTTAATAGCAATGTGTTGCTATAAATTCTTAAAGAGAGAACCCATGAAGCAAATACATTACAGCTGCAATTGTGCCGCAAAGGGAAGGGACTTTTATACGAATGTTTTCATTGGAAGACATACTTCAAAAGATATATTTTTAAAATCCCTACATGTGACAGTTTTTTAAAAAATAGGCAGCTAAATTCAATTAGTAAATGAATGAAGAATTTGACTAGGATTCGAGTCCTGAAGTACATACAGCTCTACAAAAGATTTCAGTTTAAATTGCTTGTTGTTAAACATGAATTTGTGCAGATTCTAAGCAGCAAAGAAAATATAGCGTTACTTAGTTAAGTGGATGAGTTCAGTTGACTAAGAGACCTCCATGTGGGTTATTCCCATTCAAAATACCATGATTACAAAATTGCTACATTTTCAGTGCATTGGCTTTCAGTTGCTCTTGCTGGTCAGCTCATTTTGCTGCCAGACTGACAGGAAAAATATTAAAAAGTACAAATTTAAAGTACATGTCAAATGAGAAATCATCACAACTCTCCTTTTTCTATTGTCAAAGTGCATTGCACTTTAAATTGCCTGGAATTTGCAACTTACAAGCCAGTGTCAGTGGGAGACATTTCAGCTTCAAATCAGTGAAAACCTTATAGTATTAGGAATAGTACAACAGCATCTTGGAGGCAATCTTGAATCTCTAGCTTTGCATTTGATTCAATATATTCACACAGTGCAATGCAGACTTCAAATAGTTTTCAGGTTGGATCAGGAATGTTTTAAGCTTTATTTTTAAACTGTTTAGTTTTGACAAAGTATTAACTGGCTTTCACTAACATTAAGGGCTGGATTTTCGAGAAGTTTGCGACCAGGTTTTCGCCGTGATTTGACCCTCCGCAGCGAAAACCTGGTCACAAAGCTTGGGCGGGATCTTCGGGTATCCGTTTGCGGCGGCACTTTCAAGTACATTTGTGTCGTACTTTCGGCACTCTCCCTGCACACCGCGCCAAGAATACAGACGGGTCAGCCCAGCCAGCAGCAAGTAGTATGAAAACCTGCAAAAAAGGTAAGTTAAAGTTTTTATTTTTAAATTCTTTTTCAGCGATTTTCTAGCTAAGAGTTTTGTGAATGTTTTTTGCAATTTCCCCTGCCAAGGCCTCTCCTGGCCCCAGACTAAATTTGGCAAAACTCGCGTTTTTGCAACACCCCCTTTACCGGCCCTAAAATTCAAACACCACTTAGAACTGGTTCGAGAGCGGAGTCCACACTGTAACTTGGCTCTGTCTGCTACGTAGCACTTTAAGTAGCTACTGGTCTCAAACCATGCAAGTATTACTGAGGCATGTGTCCCATGATTTAGATGTCCAGATTTTTTGCCATTAATTTACTTAATTAATTCTCATTTGCATGATGCAGTTATGTTATAGAATTATACAATGAATTTCACAAGCCCTTTACAGCAGATAGCAAATTATCACTCATAGTGGTGCACAAGCTTCCCCCCACCACGCACCCCACTCCCTCCCCATCCCACCCAAGTTTGCTGTCATAAAAACCATTGAGAAACTCCAACCAGTACATATATATCCTGCATGATAACAGTACAATTCAATTCAAAGTCAGTCATTCTGAGAAACCAGTCTTGAAACAGTCTGCACTGCAATACTTATGTAGTCCTCCACATTAAAAAAAAATTATTGGTGTATGTCTTGTGTCTTTTGGGACTCCTTAGCATTAAACTTCTTAACTAGGTTGTCTTCAAGGAGCTTGAAATTAATACGAACATACGCAGTTCCAGCTAAAGTTATAATACAGCAGATTTTGCAATTAAATTCCATGACCTTTTCACTGGAGGATCTGGCAAGTGGATGTGTTCAATTATGAATGATAAATTCCAATACAGCAATGTGATCAGCCTTATTGTGTAACAAGATAAACAGTAAATTAAGCTGGTAAGTACAGGATTCTTAAATAGTTTTCACTTAATATAAACAATATGATGATGTTGGGGGCAATGGTTGGGGAATTTTTGTTGCTCCAAATTCTCATCCTTGTTTTCAAATCCCTCTATGGCCTTGTCCCTCTCTATCTCTAAACTCCTCCAGCCCTACAACACTCCAAGATTTTGGCGCTCCTCCAATTCTGGCCTCTTGCGCAACCTGATTTTGATCACTCCACCATTGGCGGCCGTGCTTTCAGCTGCCTAGGCCCTAAGCTCTACAATTCCCTCCCTAAACCTCTAAGTCTCTCTACCTCTCTTTCCTCCTTTAAGACGTGCCGTAAAACCTACTTTTTTGGACCAAACTTTTGGCCATTTGTCCTAATAGCTCCTTATGTGGCTTGGTGTCAAATGTTGTTTGATAAGACTCCTGTGAAGCACCTTGGGATGTTTTGCTATGTTAATGGTGCTATATAAATGCAAGTTGTTATAACACAGGCCCATACATGTTGATGGAAATAACAAAAACAAATTAAACAGAACTTTCTGAACAGCCTAAGCAAATATTTTGCACAAGAAATGCATTTAATCTAATTTTGATGAAAAAGCGATTCTGCTGGAGACAGAATCCAGTACTTTTATAAAGGTGATTGGAACATTATGATTACCATACAGTCCCTGCTCAACACAGTGGGAACCATCTACTGACAGATCCCATTCACATAATGAGTGGCTCTCTTCTGCCTCAAAGAGCAAAGTAGCTGATCTGCATTAGACTGACCCATAATTCTCAAGATGTCGAATTACTTCTTAAAGATCATTTTTTTATCCAATCTTGGGGTGCAATGGGAGAAGTGCAGCTATAAAAGGTAGCAATTTTGTCTCACCATACTGCAAACAGTAATGAATATATTCTTAAAACCTGCATTCGAGTTGAAAGACTACAATCTAATCTCAGGATCAGATTAAATGCACAAACTAAACTCTGGTTAGATTTCAACACACAGCCAGGTGTTCATTCTTGTCGATGTATTGAGCAAAATACATTTACTTTTCCAAATTTATTACATTTTATTATCTCTCAACACAATCTAAATTAAACATCTAAGTAAAGCCTGCCATGCAAGGCAAAAGTTGAGAGTCAGATTATTTGGCCAATATTGGTGATCACAAACAATTTAAAATGTTAAAGAACATTTAAAATAAAATCTGGCAGATGAACATGAGACTTTCCTCCACATTTGTGTTCTAAGTGGCCAGCTAAATAGAATAAAACTAAATAAGGTCTTCATAACACCTTAAGTGGAATAGAGCTCCAAATTTGGAGCGAGTCATGGCTGCACAATAAAGTAGTGGAATGCAAATACAACCCCCCCCATTTGCTGGCACAGGCACAATGGGGCCAAGTTTCGGCCTGAGTTGCTCCTGTTTTTTTGGAGCAACTGGTTTAGAATGGAGTATCTTAGAAATTTGAATTCTCGGCATTTAGTTTGCTCCAGTTCTATTCAGTTAGAATAGTTTCACTTTGGAACAGAATTTTTTTTTTTCCAAAAAGGGGCATGTCCTGCCACTTACGCCTGTTTTCAAAGTTTAGGCAGTGAAAACTTACTCCAAACTAACTTGGAATGGAGTAAGTGAAGATTTTTGTACGTTCGAAAAAACCTTGTCTACACTTTAGAAAATTAGGCGTAGGTTACAACTTAGGCGTAGGGAATGGGGGGGGGGGGGGGGTGGGTGGGTTTAAAGGGAAGTTTACAAACATTAAACACTTCAGTTTTACAAATAAAGAGCCATCATTAATAATAAATGATAAATACATCAATAAATCAACCAATAAATCAATCAAAAAAAATTAATAAAAAATAAAAAAAATGTAAAAACTCAATAAATAAAACATTTTCTACTTACCGACTGCAGCACTGGGAGTCCTCCAACAGCGTGCTGGGATGCCCACCTGTTGGCAGCCCAGTCAAACTTGTGGGCATAATCCTCAACCCGACCCGACAGTCGGCCGACAATAAAAAATAAAATGTTGTTGCCGGCAGCCCAACCTCCCCTTTAACGGCGGACATGCCACAAACAGCTCCCCGCTGGGGAAAGCTGTCGGGGCACCGACGCTCTCGTGGGGCAATTTCCTGTGGGGTCAGAAAGCGGGTCGCTGCCGGTCAGTAAGGGGTCGGCATATGCCCGACATAATGGGAAAACTGGCGGTGCAGTAACCCTTTCCCGCCACTTCCGGCCCGGGACAATTTCCGACTGGTTGGCCCATCTGTGCACCCCCCCTGGTCGGTAAGGCCTCTCTGCTCCATTCCCGCCTCTTAGAGGTGGTAATGGAGCTTATGTAGGGGGACAATTTTGGCCCCCTGATGTCTGGAACATCTATATGGCTATCATATAACAAGCTGTTGTGCAAGTCCTTCTACCACAATCAAGGCAGATATCTGTCAAGTAGTTGATGAGGAAATTGTGAGGCCTGGGATGACAGTACAATAAGGCATTATCTACGTTCTGAATATTTGAACATGCTCATATATATTTAGGATTCAATGCTTACTTTGATTGGGTTGCAGAATAGAAAGCAGCTGCTGCTGATCGCCTCACATTCAACTGATAGAACCTCCGAACAATGGAGTATGATGTATGTCCATGCTGTGATCAGAAGTATGGCGGCTCCCCTATAAACTTCATATATACTCCCCTATCCATATCCTTGGCCATCTCCCCGACTGTGCCATATCCTGTGATCTTTCTGCACCTGTGGTCTTCACCTTTGACATGGTTATCTTTGATCACTTCCTCATCTCCCTTACCACCCACACATATCTACCTTCCAGAATCCCACTTATTTCACCATCCATCATTGTAAAAACTCTCTTCTGCCCTCCCTCTTCCACCCCAGGACACTAAATAAACTCACTGTCAAATTCCTAAAATAGTCATCTCGAGCCCTCCACTGTGGTCAAACTGCTTAACCGCAGTTTCTCACACATCTTCAATACCGTTTTTCCTGGCAAAACTATTATTTCCTACAACGCTTATTCCTCCTAGTGCAAACCCCATGTTGATCTCCACGTTTGAGGGATGTAAATTTGATCACATCTGGTTCAAAACTGGCCTTATCATTCATTTTGAGATCTGGCTTCAACACATCAAACACTATGCTTATTCAATCTTCCCAGCTTAAACACCCCACTATTTCCAGAATCTTCCTAGAAGGTAAGGATAGCCTCTGCGTCCTTTTTTCTATGACCAGTTGCCACCTTCCGCTGGTTTCACCATCACATCAAATGCCAAGTGTGAGGAGTTCATGAATCTCTCAAGACTAGATTAAGATTAACCATGAAGTTCCCTTTGCTGCATCTTCCCCTTCCACCTGGTCCCCAGCCCAACCAAAGTCTTCCACCAGTCTGGCAATTAACTTGATTCTCTTTGCAGCTTCTTCCCATCTCTCCTCCCACCCTCTTCAAGCTTATTTTGTCTGAAATTCAGCCTGTGCTCCCTTGATTCCCCATCCCATTTAACCTTTCTATCTAGTCTCTCTGCTGGATAACATTGTCAATGGTTCCTGTGCTATGGGCACCATTTCTCTTCTCTTCCACTGTTATCACTCCCCTTCTTAAAAAAATGTTTAGACGCTGCAAATTACTACACCACCTGCACTCTTCCATTATTCTCCAAGGTCCTTGAACATGTCAGCGTCTCCCAGCCTCATGCCTACCCCTCCTGTATCTCAGTTTGAATCCTTGCAGTCTAGCATTTGCTCTTCTCAGAGCATGGAAAGATCCTTAATTAATGTAACTAAAGATATCCTCCGCGTGTGACGTTTGGTCCTCATTTACCTTTCGACAGCATTCAACATGGTTAAAATCATACCATCCTCCTCTAATATCTTCCCTCTGTCATGAAACTGTGTTTGCATCATTCCATTCCTACCTATCCAAATGCAATCAGTGCATTTCCAGCAATGGTTTCTTTTCCACCCCTGTATCGTGAAAGCCACTGTCTTCACAAACTCTGCTTCCTTGCCACTAATGCCTTTCCCAATCCCAGCCACTGTTGTGGGTTCAACCAGATTATTTGGAGTCTCAGCGTCCTTTTCAACCCCAAGCCTAGTTTCAGACCATAAATCCTCTTCACTTCTGCCCTTACCTCTTCCCCCGGAAAGCCTCATGCATACTGTGGTCTTCTCCAGACTTTGACTACTCCAACTTTCTCTTTTCTGGCCTCCTTTTTCTACCTTCCATAAACTTCAACTTTACTGCATAAATCCTATCCCATATGGAGTCCCACTTAACCATCACAAGTACCCTCGTTAACTGAACAAAAAAGATTCTAACTGTAATTTCTTTACTCAACAGGCATAATTTCTTCACTTATTTAGCACTTGTTTAACAAAAAAGGCAACATCAAAATTAAATTAATATAATGGTATTCCATATTTTCCAACAGCTATGATTGTTTGGAATGTTGAGAAAACATTTAGGACAGAATAGTCACAATGAACCCACAATTTTTTTTAGATAGTATTTTCAAATAGTAACTTTTTTTGATTTATTTAAAAATTAATTTTACTGCATTTGAAATCTGCTTTACATTAGACAGGGAGCATTTTATAATAAATTACAGACTGTTACCCAAGTTGAGGCTGCTCAGGGAGGTATCACCATGTTCACCACTAAGATCAGCTATCTTCAGTGTTTGCTTTTTTAACATTCTGGTTCAGCCATGATCATTTTCTTTCATTAAAATTAATTATTGTACAATATCTTCCAAGCAGCATAAAATAACACTAAGTAAAAAGTACAAAGGGCAAAGTTAACAAACAAGCACCTAATTTGAAACATCTGGTCAGTTGAGTTGAAAACTAGGGTTTAGTGATGCTCTTGGCACTCAAGAGCCCATATCCACCATTTATTGCTTTCAATCTAGTAGTAAACAGGGACAAATTTACCTCACCTGTTGCTGTGATGTATCTACCAGCAGGAATTGAAGGCAGGAAAGCAGCAAGGAAGGGAAAGGGAGAGACAAAGAGAGAGGCGGGAACGATGCAAACCCTGAAACCATAAACTAAACAAATATTAACTATCCAAGTAGAACAGCAAAATAAGCCAGTAATACAAGCGAAGATTTTTCTTTAAAAACTTCCATATAAATACTTCATGTTCATTTTCCTAACCATTAAAATGTTTTCCTTATGTTAATTAAGAACAGCTTTCATTTTCTTTATATAGTCTAGCAAAACACCCCCCCACCCCACAAATTTCAAATGGATGTTTACTAAAGCAATGATTACGAGGACAGACAAAAACCTGGGCATCATCACCATGCCACTGACTTCAACTGCCCATGATAGTTTGTTACTGATGTCTCCTGCTACTTGGAAAAGAACTTAAATGGGGGGGGGGGGGAAATAAATGCTTGTTCTAACACTACGCAATTCAACGTTTGGAACGAACTTATAAAGCATGCTATTTTAAATTCTGGTTGTGTCTTTGGTGAATTTTTTTGAAAACCAAGTGTCATTATCGACCTAGGTCAGATACCACAGAAATGGAGTACAGCTTCCTTTATCTTGCTCTGATAAATTGCTTTAACTCAACCAAAGAAAAGTGCTCCCACCGTAATTTCCAAACCAACAACTCTTACAATTTCTCTGAATGAAATTCAAATTTACCACCAATCTATGCCAAATTGCACCGTAGGCCTGCGCTCACTGGGAACCGATTTGAGATTGTCTGAGCTAGTTACACATATGACCCTTAAAGCCTGAGAGTGGAGAGTTTTGTCTCATCAGTCTCGGTAGATTTAAGCTCAGGCCCCAGAGATGAAGGCAGAGGGTTCTAACCTAATGTTCTGGCAAGACCCAGCATCCTTGTTCTAAGCGCAAAATGTGACAATTTTCATAAATGAAAATCAATCAAGTCCAGTGTAACAACAGTTTTAAAATATTGCTGTTTTATTTTACAGCCTTACTAAAAGTCTAAAACATAATTTATTTAGCAGTCTCCCTGCATAGATTAGACTTTAGTTACCCTAAAATTAATTTTGTATATTTAAAGCTCATCATTAAAATATCTTTCTCATAAATCACTGCATTTCAAATTCAATTTGTTTGAGATTATTACACCTCTATAGAGGAGTTTCTGATCCTAATCCATGCACTTAGTTACAAGTGGTTCTAGTCTGTATATTGTGTCACTAAGTCCCAAGTCAATGACCAACAGAAACTAACTGCGTAGAACAGAGATAAGGACAATCTAAAAACAAAAATGCAATGATTAGGATAGAAATGGATCATATTTTGGCAACCAAAAAGGAAGAAAAAGTGTACTTATAGTCACCAAAGTTTAAGTCACCTCTTAGGAATGCCTAGTCTCTTTTGCATTTTACAACTAGTTTTAATAAAGAAAAACATTAAATGAAACCTGGAATATATTAAAACAATCAAATTCAATTTGCAGTGAAAGAAGCCAAAGTTGCTGCAGATGATATATTTACCTTCTTGTTTCTGAGGTAGGCCTTCTTGGCTGAAATGCGACTACGTCGAGCCTCTAGCTGCCGCACTTTCTGCTGCAGCTTCAGTAGTTCCATTTTTTGTGGGATCATTGACGATGCCATATCTTCTGTTGACTGCATGGCTTCCATGCTTTCATAAGTGTCATAGTAAACAACTTCTTCTCGTTTCTCTGTTTAAAGTAAATTAATTTCAGTAATCAAACCATTAAAAATAGTTTACTCTTTCAGCCTGGGGTAAGGATACTGGCACAGTGAGGGAAAATTAACAAGGCACCGTCTTTCTCCCTTTCAAAAGCACCCTCGTCACCCCTTCCTCAAAAAACCCACCCTCAACCCCTCTTTCCTTGCATGCTACCGCTTCCGCCATCTCCAACCTCGCTTTACGCTCCAAAGTCTTTGAACGTATTGTCACCTCCCAAATCCGTGCCCATCTTTCCTGCAACTCATGTTTGAATCTTCCCAATCAGGTTTTCACCCCTGCCATTGTACTGAAATGACCTTAATCAAAGTCATAAATTACGTCATATGTGACGTAGTGCACTATCTCCCTCGTCGTTTCGACCTCTCTGCAGCTTTTGACATGGTTGACCACACCCTCCTCCTCCAACACCTCTTTCCCTTGTCCATCTCAATGGGATTGCCCTTGCTTGGTTCCATTCTAACCTGTTCAATTATAGCCAAAGCATCTCTAGCAATGGCTTCTCTTGTTGGCACTACACCATTACCTCTCAAGTCCCCCATGGATCTATCCTTGGTTACCTATTCCTCATCTACATGTTACCCCTTTGGTGACACCGTCCAAGGATATGGTGTCAGGTTAATCATGCACACTGACGACACACAGCTCTATCTTTCCAACAACGCTCTCGATCCCTCCACTGCTGCTTTGTTTTCACACCGCTTGTCCAACATCCATTACTGGATGAGCAGAATTTTCATTGGAAAGAAGAAAAACGTACATTTATATAGTGCCGTTCACGACCACCGGATGTTTCAAAGTGTTTTACAGCCAATTAAGTACTTTTTGGAAGTGTAGTCACTGTTGTAATGTGGGAAAGATCGAAGTTATTGACTTCGGCCTTCCGTCACAAACTCCGTTCTAGTCACCGATTCCATTCCCCTTCCTGGCCACTGTCTCAGGCAGAACTAGACTGTTTGCAGCCTCGGCGTCCTATTTGACCCTTAGCTGAGCTTCCGACCCCATATCAGCTGTGGCTCAGTGGGTAAGCACACTTTCCTGTCAGAAGGTTGTGGGTTCAAGCACCACTGCAGGGACTTGAGCACAAAGATCTAGGCTGACACTCCAGTGCAGTGCTGAGGGAAGTGCCATCTTTCGGATGAGACTTTAAACCGAGGTCCCGTCTGCTCTCCAGGTGGACGTAAAAATTCCCATGGCACTATTTTGAAGAAGAGCAGGGATGTTATCCCCGGCGACCTGGCAAATATTTATCCCTCAATCAACATAACAAAAACAGATTATTTGGTCATAATATTGCTGTTTGTGGGAGCTTGCTGTGCGCAAATTGGCTGCAGCGTTTCCCACAATACAACAGTAACACCACATCAAAAGTACTTAATTGGCTGTAAAGCGCTTTGAGACAACCGGTGGTCATGAAAGGTGCTATATAAATGCAAGTAAATGTGTCTGTCTCTCTCTCTTTTTCTCATTCATTCATTGACCTACATTGGCTCCCGGTCCACCAATGTCTCGAACTTAAAATTCTCATCCATGGCCTCACCTCTCCTTATCTCCAACCTCCTCCAGCCCTTCAAGAACTGTATCCTCCAATTTTGGCCTCTTGTGTGTCCCCAAATTCTTTTGCTCCATCATTGACAGCTGTGCCTTTGGCTGTCTAGGCCCCAAACTCTGGAATTCCTTCCCTAAACCACTCCGCCTCTCCACCTTTCTCATTCTCTCTCCTTTGAGAAGCTCATGAAAACCTACTTCTTTAATCAAGCTTGTGGCCACATATTCTAATGTCTCCTTCTTTGGCTCTGTCAATTTTTGTCTGATTATGCATCTGTAAAGTGCCTTGGGACATTTTTCTATGTTAAAGGTGCCATATAAATGCAAGTTGTTGTAGTAGTTTTTTCTACCAGGCCTTCACACTCTCCCAACAGGATTCCCTACTGTCTGCTGCTTCACAGCTGCTCCCAATAAGCTGCCAAGGGGCTGAAAAAATACTTGTTCCCATTTTGTTCTTGTACTGTTATGCATACAGTCTCATGGTGGAGACAGGAGAAAAGCTACAAAGGAGGAAGGGAAATCAGTCCTGCTTCAGCGAGTTAAAGGTCCTCCAGGTATAGCTGCCAAAGTTGCACTTTTGAAGAATACTTGCACGACTATTCTTTATAAAACTTGAAGTTGGCCTGAAATTCAGATTCTCTTGCCAAAATTGTAAAACCATTTCCAGGGGCCATTTTTTCCAATCAATCTTCCGATCTGCTTTAGCTTCTCTTCATAAACTTAAAAAAAAATATCAATCTAAAAATGGCACCTCTGGCATACAACATATAATACTTTTAAAGCATCTTAATTTATTTTTCAAATATTAAAAGATAGCAAGTGTAATGATTTTGATAAATCACATCTTCTAGTTACAAGTTGAACCTTCCTTCTCCGGCACCCTCGAGACCTGGCCTGTCCCAAACGAGGGATTTTGCCAGATGAGGGGAGGTCACATGTTTGGGTGGACTGTGCCTTTAAGTGCTGCTGTTGGGGCAAGTGTGTGCGTGCGCCGATTGGCTGAACTGACTGTCAGTCAGCCAATCAGTGTACGGGGGCCCCGGAAGAGTCGGCGGGCCCCGAAGAACCGGCCCGACCCCCCGGAGGGAGCGCTGTGGGTAGGAGCGGCCAGCCCGAGGACTGTGGCTGCAGGAGTTCCAGCAGGCAACGAGAAGGAGGCAGCCGATTGAGGAGAAAGATTATATTGGTGAGTAGGATTTTGACAGTCACGTTTTGCGCATGCACCACCCGGTGGCCGGAATGGCCCCGGATGAGGGGTTGTGTCAGATAAGGAGTCCCAGATAAGAGAGGTTCAACCTGTATATTGATCACTTGCACCATTTATTCAAGATTATGTGCTATAAGGTCATCAATTGTGACTCACAGAATAGAGAACATACATACTACATCTCATTCGCTTACACAAAATAGTGATTTATTTTTCAAGATAGAAAAACTTTGCGTTGTCCCCTCTCATCTCCCCAAATGTGTCTTGCCAGGTCTTATATTTCTAGTGGCTGGAGGTAGGCCAGCAAGCAGACTGCTTGCTCCCAAGCCTTTTCTAATGTTGGCCTTCAGGAGATGGGCAATAGAGGTTTGGTAATAACTACCCTTTCTGTTTGGTGTCTGCACTGAGGGAAATCATTTTCTCCACAGCAGTGCAACTATGATGAGGAATTCAGAGGTGTGGGGCTTGGAGAAAACAAATCCATATCCTTACACTTCATGAAATTTGTATTCCAACATGCTAACTCAAAGTTAATATAATTATTAGAAAAAGCAGTGCCAGTATGAACAGAACCAAAGAATATACATCAAGATGGCTCCCAACCTATTTGAATCAACTTTACTTCTACTGAACAAAACTGAGTTAAAGTTGCTTTCCACCATACCTGCAATGAGCCTCTTCATGCTTTCAAGTTGTGCTGTTAACAGTAGCTCCTCACATTTCAGGATCTCAAACTGCACCTCATACAACTGAAGCTGCATATCATAATAGTCAGCCTCCAACCGGTCCAGCCGTGCTATGGCATCTCTGCCACTCTGAAGGCTCTGCATCTGTTTGGAAGGAGAAAAAGTAAACAGGTGAGAACTGTTGACTACATTATATTGCAAACCTGTGGTGAGGGACACAGATAATGTTGGTCCAACATTCATAGTACTGTGCTCAACTATAATACCACAACTCAGCAAGTAAACACAGGATAAGTATGCTATAAGTTTCCAGATGCACACTTTTATGTTTATGGGAAAGACTGAATATAAAAGTATCACTTATGTATTGAGAATGAATAATTGCTGAACATATCAGGTACGTTTGTAATCATATTGGGGTTAACAATCACAGTTTAATTGAACAGACAATATACATTCTAGTAAAATTATGTTCACTTCAAATGTTAAAATCGTCAGTTTTAAATACAAATTTACATCAAGTTCTCCGTTTGTCAGATTTTACTGCATTTCTCCACTGATCAGACAACGCTGGTTTCAATTATCATATTAATGCCTCTAATCATGATCACATCTTTGCTGTTATGCCTTATTGTTTGACATAGTTGCATTCTTTACATCACTCACTTCATAGCCCTCTGTATTTTAAGAGTGACACAGTTCCATCATTAGACCAAATATTATGCCTCAATGGTATACAGACTATAGAATCACTGACAATAGATCACAGGAAAATCAAATTTTTCCTCGTTACATTTTATTCCCAATATTCTTTTGATTCATTTATGGGATGTAGACATCGCTAGCAAGGCCAGCATTTATTGCCCATCCCTAATTGCCCTTGAGAAGGTGGTGGTGAGCCACCTTCTTGAAACACTGCAGTCCGTGAGGTGAAGGTACTCTCACAGTCCTGTTAGGGAGGGAATTCCAAGATTTTGACCCAGCAACGATGAAGGAACAGCGATATATTTCCAAGTCAGGGTTTAATTAAGTACTTCAATGTTGTATTGCTACAAACTTACACCATCTTTAAGTGCACGCTTTTTCTGCTCCAGGCAAATCTCTTTCGCTCGCATTAGCTGTAGTGTTTCCTTTGCAACTGCACACCGAAGTTTTTCCATCCTCTCTATTGCCATGGCCCAGGCTGCCTTCCCACATTTTTTCTGGTCGGCACGCATCCGATCATACACAGCTAAAAGAAAATAAATAAGATCTGTCAAAGTAAGACAAATAAAGATAGCTAAACCACCAGTACTTGTGCCTCTCTATAGGGGTGCAGCCTAAAATATCAGCTATAGTCTATTTTTATTGTTTGTGTCAGAATGCTCTTAATACTAGAGCAGCTTCTCAATAGATTTCACAAGTGTCCCACTGTTGTCAACTCAGCAAGTTTATAAAGAACACTCCAATGTTGTCTTAAGTGTTTGGACTATAAAGCATTAACCACTCTACTAAATGCAGATATTCCAATTTTTTTTACATTTCAGATTCGCATTCTCCTTCCGGAAGAGTCACTGTTCTACACAAGTTCAGCTTATCTGTTGAAATCATGGATTAAAAATAATAAAGAAAATTGCCTCTGTCTGTTGGCTGCAAAGGGTCAAAATATTCATTTGCTTTTATGTACTTCAAAGTTGTAATGCTATCTGGCGGGTAGATGGAGTTAAGATACAGATCAACCATGATCTAACTGAATGACAGAACAGGCTTGAGGGGTTGAATGGCCTACTCCTATTCCTATATTCCTATCACAAGTTAGATTTAGATTAGGAAGACATTTTGGCCCATTTTAGCTCATCCATCCCCATCATGGTATTCAACTATTTCTTAAATGATTCCAAGCTTTTTACCTCCACCATCCTAGCTGGAAGTCCATTCCATGTGTTGATTACTCTTTTTGTGCAAAAGAACTTCCCGACATTAATTCAAAATTTGCCTTTTATTAGTTTTAACCTGCACTCCTTATCCTACTGTCACGGTTTAGTTTGAAGTTAAGTTCCAAATCTACCATTTCCATACCATTTCTAACTTGTACACCTCTGTACGGTCACTTCTCAGTTGCCTCTTTTCAAGACTTAAAAGCTCAAGTTTATCCATTGTTTGTTTCCTCATACCTCGATCCTCTGACACCAGGGATCATGCTAGTGACTTTTCTCTGAACTGCCTCTGGGACTTGAATGCCAGCCTTGTATCTCGGCAACCAGAACTAGTTACTCAAGGTGTGGTCTGAGCACAGCAGTTTCTCGAACATAACTGATTTTGCTGAAGCTTAGCATTCCATTTGTTTTGTTGATTGCTGCTCTGTAGTGATCAGACATGTTGAGTGTAGAGTCTACTTAGATCACTTTCAACTCCATCCTAAGTTATATCTGCACCAATTATGGGGCATTTACATCACTCACTTTTTTTTCTCCCCATGTGGAGTACTTTACACTTGTCCATATTAAATTGTTACTTTGGCCATTTCATTTTGTAGTTCACAACCTGCTTCTTCAGATTCCACTGCCCCTCCTGGTTTGTGAATTTGACCAGTTTACATTGAGTTTCTGAATGCAGGTTGTTAAAGTAAAGTAAAAATCATCCAACACCAAACTCTGAGCAAATAAAGAGAAAAAATGGTGGTTGCTTTAAGACTTTAAAAAATTGGGTTTTATCATCAGTGCACAGAACTACACATTTGAACTGATGATCTCTAATGTAGCAATATCAGTGACATATCCCTTACCCTGGCACCTTGTTAAGTTTAAAGTCATTTTCTGGATATACTTCTTCTGCACCATGAACTATCCTATATACCTCTTTAATGTCACTTCTCAGACACCTCTGGTATGATAGTATAGTGGTTATGTTACTGAACAAATAGTTCAGCAGTCTGGACTAATAATCCAGAAAATGTGAGTTTTTGCTTTTGAATACCAATATCATCTTGACTCAGTGGCCACACTTCTGTCTCTGAGTCAGAAGGTTGCAGGTTTGCGCCCCTCTCTAAGGGCTCAATTTTGCCCAACCCCTTTTTTCGGCGCCCTTACCTTAAGTGCGCTGACATTGCGCGTTGGAAACGGCACCAGGAAAAAGTCGCCCCATCTTGGCCGTTCTTCCGAGTCCCCGAAGTCCCAGCATGGCGTGCATTGTGAAGTGGGGGGGGCGGAGCAACAGGCCAGCGCCAAAAACAGTACCAGTACCTGCGCGCACACGCAGTGAAGTCTGCTCACATTCTCCTGCCCTCCCAGCGTGTCCTGTGGGCTGCGAGCAGGACCTAATGCTCGCAGCTCCTATCCCCGGTCGAAGGGACGCCTCGATTTTGCCGCAACCTATCCCTGGCTGATTGGCCTCCCGCACCGGCTTGCCGGCCCACTGAGTTCCCGGGCCGAGGTAGGAGTTCGGTTTTATTTTTTATTCATTGATGGTTGTGCTTGAGAGTTTGGATTTGGGGGATGTGGGGGGGGGGGGGGGGGGAAAGAGGGGGAGAGAGAGAGAGTGTGTTTTGTGGGGGGGCGGGGGGGCGAAGAAAGTGTATCTTGGGGGAGGGGAAGAGTGTTTTTGGGGGGGGGGGGGGGCGGGAGACTTAAAAAAAAAATTGATTCTGGCATAAAAGGGAAGACTTCTATTTTTTTTATTTGTTATTGATTGCTTATTACTTTTTGTGCTTTGTAAGTCTTGGTGCTTTAAATGTACGAACCTGCGCCAATTTCTTAACGGCCCGCAAGGTTTTTCAGAGCTGGCCACATTGGTCTGGAGTAAGTTTTAGCTGGCCAAAGTGGCATAAATGGCCAAAACTGGCCTAAGTGTCTGGGAGCACGCCCTTTTGAAAAAAAAATTTAACTAAAAAAAAAAAATCGTAATTAACTGACTTACTCTGGAGCAAATTTTTTGGGGGAAATGGCATTTTTTTTTAAACTTACGCCAGAAAAAACAACTTACTCCAAAAAAATTGATGCAAATCATGGTCAAAATTGGGCCCCAAGACTTGAGCACATTTTTCAGGCAGACCCTTCAGTGCAGTACTGAGAGAGTGCCATTGCCATCTTTCAAATGAGATGTTAAACTAATGTCCTGTCTGCCTGTTAAGGTAGATGAAAAAAAATCCCATATACTATTGAAAGATGATCAGTGGAGTTCTCCTCGTGTCCTGACTAACATTTATCCCTCAATGAGTATTACCAAAAATTCCATTGCTGACGTGCAAGTTTGCATAAGAACATAAGAAATAGGAGCAGGAGTAGGCCATATGGCCCCTCGAGCCTGCTCCGCCATTTAATACGATCATGGCTGATCCAATCATGGACTCCAGTCCACTTCCCAGCCCACTCCCCATAACCCCTTATAGGTTAAGAAACTGTCTATCTCTGTCTTAAATTTATTCAGTGTCCCAGCTTCCACAGCTCTGAGGCAGCGAATTCCACAGATTTACAATCCTCAGAGTAGAAATTCCTCCTCATCTCAGTTTTAAATGAGCAGCCCCTTAGTTCCTAATTCTTATGTTCTTATGTTTTAGTCTCCCCCATCAGTGGAAACATCCTCTCTGCATCCACCTTGTCAAGCCCCCTCATAATCTTATACGTTTCGATAAGATTACCTCTCATTCTTCTGAATTCCAATGAGTAGAGGCCCAACCTACTCAACCTTTCCTCATAAGTCAACCCCTCATCCCCGGAATCACCTAGTGAACCTTCTCTGAATTGCCTCCAAAGCAAGTATATCCTTAACGATGGAAACCAAAACTGTATACGGTATTCTAGGTGTGACCTCACCAATATCCTGTATAGCTGTAGCAAGACATCCCTGCTTTTATACTCCATCCCCTTTGCAATAAAGGCCAAGATTCCACTGGCCTTCCTGATCACTTGCTGTATCTGCATACT
This sequence comes from Pristiophorus japonicus, assembly GCF_044704955.1. Classification (NCBI taxonomy): domain Eukaryota; kingdom Metazoa; phylum Chordata; class Chondrichthyes; family Pristiophoridae; genus Pristiophorus; species Pristiophorus japonicus. The sequence continues at coordinate 51,788,876 of NC_091977.1, forward strand.
AACCTTTTGTGTTTCATGCACCAGGACCCCCAGGTCCCACTGTGCTGCAGCACTTGACAATTTTTCTCCATTTAAATAATAACTTGCTCTTTGATTTTTTTTTTCTGCACATTTTTCAACATTATACTCCAGCTGCCAAATTTTTGCCCACTCACTTAGCCTGTCTATGTCCTTTTGCAGGTTTTTTGTGTCCTCCACACACATTGCTTTTCCTCCCATTTTTGTAGTCAGCAAACTTGGCTACGTTATACTCAGTCCCTTCATCCAAGTCGTTAATATAGATTGCAAATAGTTGGGGTCCCCAGCACTGAGTGGATGCACATTTCTCTACATAATAAAAGTGAATACGATTCAAAAAAATTAATTGGTTGCAAAGCGTTTTAGGATGCTCAAGAGGATGTGAATGTAACATTATTTCTTTCTTCTATTATTGGAGGAAATAAACATTCAGAATATCTTGCGCTGATTTGGTTTCAAGGCTGTTTGTAGTGGAATACTGTCTAGCCAGTGGAATACCAAAATTACATCAGGGTCCTATGGACTCTCTGGAACACCAATTTGCATAGGTTAGTTGGCTCCCAACTGTTTCAGATATGAATACTGATCGTCTATTACCCAGACCACTCCAAAATTACAGCAGACTAGTCATCGGCGGGAATGCAGCGGTAGGTTGTGTGATTTTCAGCCCACTACCACCCTGTTCCTGCCCTAAATCAGGGATGAAAATTGACCCCAAGGTCTCTCTTTGCCCCTCTGAGCACCGTTTTTAATGAGTTTCTGCATGTTCTTATATTCATCCCAGTGAACCCCTTCCCCTATCTCGCTGCAGGATTCGTAGAGCTTGTTTTTCTTTATTTCTCTTCCGATTAATTTGCTGCATGTCTGTTCAGTCCAGTCCAGCCTTGCTGTATGCATTTATCCTGCATACTCAGCAGAACACTTCTCTACTCGAGGGTCGCCAGGTTGGCAGTGAGGCGCTGGCTGAATAGGGCTTTCTTATCAGGGTCTTTGAGTGCCTATGCGTTGATTTTCCTGCGGCATCTATTACCGTCGCTGTTTTGGGGCTATATTGATGTTAATGACGGAGCAGATTAGGTGGTTGTCAGCTCCCATCATGATGCAGGTGATGCGCACTTCCTTGCGGTCCCTCACTCAGACGATGACGTGTGCTTGAAGCGAGGATGTTGCCATGATGCCTTGTACTTGTCGGTCTGACGGAACAAGGTATCGGTAATGACAAGGCCATGTTTTCAGCATTTTGTAAGGAGCAGAGTACCGCTGGAGTTAGATTTCCCTACCCCCTTTCTGTCGATCACACCTCCCCAGAGGTCTGCGTCCTTTCCGACTCTGCCGTTGAAATCGCCACGGAGGATCAGCTGACCGTCCGTTGGAATTCAGGACAAGATTGTTCGAGGCTGGAGTAGAATTCCTCTTTGGTCTCATCTGTAGCATCCAGTGTTGGGGCGTACGCGCTGATGACCATAGCGCACTGGTTCCGGGCTAGAGAGAGCCGAAGAGTCATGAGACGTTCACTTGTCCCGCAAGGGGAGTCTCTGAGATGGCCCACGAGCTCATTTTTGATGGCGAAGCCAACTCCATGCAGACGTCATTCTTCTTCTGGTTTGCCTTTCCAGAAGGTGTAACCACTACCTTACTCTTTGAGCTGGCCTTCCCCTGCCCGCCGGGTCTCGCTTAGGGCAGCGATGTCAAAGTCAAAGCGCCTGAGTTCCCAGGCAACAATAGCAATGCAATGTTCTGGTCTGTCGAAATTGGGGTTGTCCATGAGGGTCCTGATGTTCCAAGTGCTGAACTTCATTTTAAAGGGTGGAAGATGCCTGTGCGTGAGTTCTTTTAACGTGGGGTGGCCGTTGCACACCAGCTACCATACGGGCTTAGCAGAGCGAGGCCTTGGCCCAATGGCAAGGGAATCCAAGACAACTGGAGACTAGGCTCTACTGTATGGGCCTAGTTGCCTAATGCGGGATGTGAGCCGTAAGCTCAGCACTGAGCAGCGCCTTAAGGAGAGACGGTGAGAAATCCAAGGTGTGGAAAGTGAGTGTAAGAGACTTGAGGCAATGCTTCACAGGTATTAGTTCCCGGCTGGTGGCAGACACTGGGGCCCCGCTCGTGTTTTTTTTAGCTACACCCCACTCCATCTTTGCTTCTCAGTGGGTCGCAAGAGAAAATAAAGTGGCCGCCGCCATTACATGCACCACGTGCCCGCCGCGATTCCTCCAGCTACTTTCGCCTCCGCAGTCGAGCGGGACCGGCGGCCGAAGGGAGGCTGAGACGCCAACGGGATTGAATCAGCTCAATGAAAAGCTGGTCCCGGGACAGGCTTAGAGGGAACGGATGGTAGGTATGTACTCGGTAGGGTCCAAATCTGTGAATTGGTCGGGAGTTCCCTGGACGCCAACGGTGTCTGCGAGGATTAGCTGAGTCAGCCACATCCAGTGGGGGAGCAAAGTCTTGGCGGCAGGAAAGTCCCGCAGGTTAAAGATCGATTTGAGTGGAGATCCGGCACTCACTGATGGAGGTGAAGTGCAGGCATGGTTGGGGGATGGGCAGTGGACTCAGGTAGCTATCCTTGCAGCATGGATTTGTACCCAGAGTCACAGACTACCCACAGTGCTTGGTCTGCCCTCAAGGTTTCCATAATCAGCACCTGTGAAGAGATGCTTGGTCACATGCCTAGAAAACACCAAGACTGGTTTGACGAGAACGACCAGGAGATCCAGGAGCTAATAAGCCGCAAGCAAAAGGCAATTCTGAATTTAAAACAACAACCCAACTCGAGTGTAAGAAAGCAGCTCTACAGACAGCTGCAAGCTGAGGTCCAACAAAAAAGCCGCGACCTAAAGAATAGATGGTGAGTGGAGAAAGCACAGGAGATCTAGCAGCTAACCGACAACCACGACATGCGAGGATTCTTCAGCACAGTCAAATCCATCTACGGCCCAAGCACCCAAGTCCCGACCCCACTGCTGGCCAAGAACGAAGAGGTACTAATCAAGGACAGAGAGGCAGTCAGTGCCTGCTGGAAGGAGCACTTTGAAGATCTTTTTAACAGAGATTCTGTTTTCGACACAAGTGCCCTCGACTCCATCCCGCAGCATGCTACCCGCCACCATCTCAGCACAACCCCAGCCTGGCACGAAGTAGTAAAGGCCACCCATCAGCTGAAACATAGAAACATAGAAAATAGTTGCAGGTGTAGGCCATTCGGCCCTTCGAGCCTGCACCACCATTCAATAAGATCATGGCTGATCAGTCAGCTCAGTATCCCTTTCCTGCTTTCTCTGCATACCCCTTGTTCCCTTTAGCCGTAAGGGCTATGTAAAACTCCCTCTTGAATATATCTAATGAACTGGCATCAACAACTCTCTGTGGAAGAGAATTCCACAATTTAACAACTTTGAGTGAAGAAGTTTCTCCTCATCTCGGTCCTAAATGGCTTACCCCTTATCCTTAGACTGTGATCCCTGGTTCTGGACTTCCCCAACATCGGGAACATTCTTCCTGCATCCAACCTGTCCAGTCCCGTCAGAATTTTATATGTTTCTATGAGATCCCCTCTCATTCTTCTAAACTCCAGTGAATAAAGGCCCAGTCGATCCAGTCTCTCCTCATATCAGTCCTGCCATCCCGGGAATTAGTCTGGTGATCCTTCGCTGCACTCCCTCAATAGCAAGAATGTCCTTCCTCAGATTAGGAGACCAAAACTAACACAATATTCCAGGTGAAACCTCACCAAGGCACTGTACAACTGCAACAAGACCTCCCTGCTCCTATACTCAAATCCTCTAGCTATGAAGGCCAACATGCCAAATTGCCTTCACCGCCTGCTGCACCTGCATGCCAACCTTCAATGACTGATGTACCATGACACCCAGGTCTCGTTGCACCTCCCCTTTTCCTAATCTGCCGCCATTCAGATAAGATTCTGCCTTTGTGTTTTTGCCATCAAAGTGGATAACCTCACATTTATCCACATTATACTGCATCTGCCATGCATTTGCCCACTCACCTAACCTGTCGAAGTCACCCTGCAGCCTCTTTGCAGCTCACCCCGCCACCCAGCTTAGTGTCATCTGCAAACTTGGAGCTATTACTCTCAATTCCTTCATCTAAATCATTGATGTATATTGTAAATAGCCGGGGTGTCAGCACTGAGCCCTGCGGCACTCCACCAGTCACTGCCTGTCATTCATCCCGACTCTCTGCTTCCTGTCTGCCAACCAGTTCTCTATCCACGTCAATACATTACCCCCAATACCATGTGCCTTAATTTTGCACACTAACTCTTGTGTGGGACCTTGTCAAAAGCCTTTTGAAAATCCAAATACACCACATCCACTGGTTCTCCCTTGTCCACTCTACTAGTTACATCCTCAAAAAGTTCCAGAAGATTTGTCAAGCATGATTTCCCTTTCATAAATCCATGCTGACTTGGACCAATCCTGTCACTGCTTTCCAAATGCGCTGCTATTTCATCTTTAATAATTGATTCCAACATTTTCCCCACTACGGATGTCAGGCTAACCGGTCTATAATTCCCCGTTTTCTCTCTCTCTCTCTCTCTCCTTTCTTTAAAAAGTGGTGTTACATTAGCTACCCTCCAGTCCATAGGAGCGGATCCAGAATCGATAGACTGTTGGAAAATGATCACCAATGCATCCAACTATTTCTAGGGCCACTTCCTTAAGTACTCTGGGATGCAGACTATCAGGCCCCAGGGATTTATCAGCCTTCAATCATATCAATTTCCCGAACACAATTTCCTGACTAATAAGGATTTCCTTCAGTTCCTCCTTCTCGCTAAACCCTCGGTCTCCTAGTATTTCTGGAACATTATTTGTGTCTTCCTTCGTGAAGACAGAACCGAAGTATTTGTTCAATTGGTCTGCCATTTCTTTGTTCCCCATTATAAATTCACTTTATTCTGCCTGCAAGGGACCTACGTTCATCTTCACTAATCTTTTTCTCTTCACATATCTATAGAAGCTTTTGCAGTCAGTTTTTATGTTCCCAGCAAGTTTCCTCTCATACTCTATTTTCCCCCTCCTAATTAAACCCTTTATCCTCCTCTGCTGAATTCTAAATTTCTCCCAGTCCTCAGGTTTGCTGCTTTTGCTGGTCAATTTATATGCCTCTTCCTTGGATTTAACACTAATTTCCCTTGTTAGCCAAGGTTGAGCCACCTTCCCAGTTTTATTTTTACTCCAGACAGGGATATACAATTATTGAAGTTCATCCATGTGATCTTTAAATGTTTGCCATTGCCTATCCACCGTCAATCCTTTCAGTATCATTCGCCAGAAGAACAAGGCATCAGGAGCAATTGGAATTCCTGTCGAGGTACTAAAGCATGGTGGAGATGCACTATTGGTACAAATGCATAACCTCATCTATCTTATCTGGAAGGAGGAGAGCATGCCAGGAGATCTCAGACGCCGTAATCGTGACCATCTTCAAGAAAGGGGACAAGTTCGACTGTCATCACTAGAGGAATCGCCCTGCTGTCGGCCACAGAGAAAATCATCGCAAGAATCCTTCCGTGGCTGAAGAGTTCCTCCCAGTGTCGCAATGCGGATTCTGCCCACTAAGGGTTACAGCGGACATGATCTTCACCGTGCGACAACTACAACAGAAATGCAGGGAACAGCACCAACCCTTGTACATGGCCTTCTTTGACCTTACAAAGGCCTTTGACACTGTCAACCCCGAGGGATTATGGAGTGTCCTCCTCCGTTTTGGCTGCCCTCCAATGTTTGTCGCCATCCTCCGCCTGCTCCATGATGATATGCAAGCCGTAATCCTGACCAACGGATCCACCACAGACCCAATCTATGTCCACACCGGGTCAAGCAAGGCTGTGTCATCGCACCAACGCTCTTCTCTATCTTCCTTGCTCCAGTGCTTCATTTCACCATCAGCAAGCTCCCCGCTAGAGTGGAACTAAACTATAGAACTAATGGGAATCTCTTCAGTGGGTTGATTCCAAGGATGAGGGGGTTGACTGATGAGGAAAAGTTGAGTAGGTTGGGCCTCTATTCATTGGAATTCAGAAGAATGAGAGGTGATCTTATCGAAATGTATAAGATTATGAGGGGGCTTGACAAGGTGGATGCAGAGAGGATGTTACCACTGATGGGGGAGACTAAAACTAGAGGGCATAATCTTAAAATAAGGAGCTGCCCATTTAAAATCAGAGATGAGGAGAAATTTCTTCTTTCAGAGGGTTGTAAATCTGAGGAATTCACTGCCTCAGAGAGCTGTGGAAGCTGGGACACTGAATAAATTTAAGACAGAAATAGACGGTTTCTTAAACGATAAGGGGATAAGGGGCTATGGGGAGCGGGGTTTAAGTCGAGCTGAGTCCATGGTCAGATCAACCATGATCTTATTGAATGACGGAGCAGGCTCGAGGGGCCGTATGGCCTACTCCTGTTCCTATTTCTTATGTTCTTATGTTGCAACCTTCACCGCCTCCAGGCTAGATCTAAGGTCGACCCATCCGGTCATTGAACTACAGTACGCAGGCGATGCTAGCATCTGCGCACACTCAGAGGCCGAATTCCAAACAATCGTCAACACCTTCACCGAGGCGTACGAAAGCATGGGCCTTACACTAAACATCTCGACCTCACCACGCAGGACTGCCCACCCGGTCATCAAAATCCACGTCAGGACCTTGAACATCATGAACCATTTTTCATACCTCGGGAACCTATTGTCAGCAAGGGAAGACATCGATGACTAGGTCCAACACTGCCTCCAATGCGCCAGTGCAGCCTTCGGTCACCTGAGGAAGAGTATTTGAAGACCAGGACCTCAAATCTGGTGCCAAACTTATGGTCTACAAAGCAGTTGTGATACCCGCCCTCCCAAATGGCTTAGAGACGTGGACTATATACAGCAGACATCTCAAAACGCTGGAGAAGTACCACCAGCACTGTCTCCGCAAGATCCTGCAAATCCACTAGGAGGACAGACGCACCAACGTCAGTGTTCTTGCTCAGGCCAACATCCCCAGCATCAAAGCACTGACCATACTCGATCAGCTCCGTTGGGCAGACCACATCGTCCGCATGCCCGACACGAGATTCCCAAAGCAAGTGCTCTACTCGGAGCATCATTACAGCAAGTGAGCTCCAGGTGGGCAGAGGAAACGTTTCAAGGAACCCTCAAAGTCTCCTTGATAAAGTGCAACATCACCACAGGCACCTGGGAATCCCTGGCCCAAGACTGCCCAAAGTGGAGGAAGAGCACCCGGGAGGGTGCTGAGCACCTCAAGTCTTATCGCCGAGAGCAAGCAGACAGTGGAAGGAGCGTGCATCAATCTAGGCTCCCTTTCCTTCAACCACTGTCTGCCCCACCTGTGAGAAAGACAGTAGGTCGCGTATTGGACTCTTCAGCCACCTGAGGACTCACTTTTAAAGTGGAAGCAAGTCATCCTTGACTTCGAGGTACTGCCGATGATGATGGTAATGATCTCCTCTACTGATTTGTTGTTGAACAGTCTCTCAATTAATGTGTTAAGTTGTTGCCTCATTTCTTTGAAATCATCTTTAAATCCCTTCACAGCCTCACTCCTCGATATCCTTCAGCCCTAAACTCATCCCCAAATATTCTGTTCCTCTGACTCTGGCCTTATGTGCATTCCATCCCTCCACCCCAACCACCCAATACCTTCGCCTCACCTTTGGTAGTCGTACCTTCAGCTGCCTAGGCCACACTCTCTGGAATTCTTTGCCTAAGCCACCCCGCCTCTCCATCTCTCTCCCCTCAAGATTCTCCTTGAAAGCCACCCGAGACACTTTGGTCAACCCTCTTAAATATTTTCTTCTTTGGCTCAGTGTCCACATATTTCTGCGAATAGTCATGGGACAAGCTGCTGCTGCTGTTACTCGTTTTAAAAGTTATATATCGATTCCTGACTTTGATACATCTGAATCTCTGATGCACTGAGCCATGAACCAAGTATGCATTACATTTACTAACTGCAAGTCTAAACCATTTGGGTTTTCCAAATTTATAGTTGATTAACTGAAGTTGCCCATTAAAATAACTTTCTTGTTCTCACACACTTCCTATCTTTTCCTTCTTATCTATAGCATATCCCTAATGTTAGCTTTGTCTTTTTCTTCATTAAAGATATCTAACCAGAGTAGTTCACATTGTGTGGCTTTCCAGCTTCCATGAGATAATGATAGACTTCATCAACAACTTGCATTTAGAAGTAGATAAAATGTCCCAAGGCACTTCAGAAAGGCATCAGGAATAAATGAATACTAAATCAAAGGAGGAGATATTGTGACCTACACGTCTTCCTCCGCAGGTGGCTTGATGGGTTGGCCCTCTGCATGGCAAAGTTATGGAGCACGCAGCAGAAGACGGCAACTCTGCAGACTCTCCGTGGGCAGTGCTGCAAGTCACCTCCAGACCTATCCTGGCAGCAGAAGTGTTGCTTGAGGATGCTGATGGTTGGCTCTGTGACTATATCTCATCTCTCCATCTGTGTTCGGGTTCCTGACAAGTGTCATGAGTCACATCTGTCGGGCATAGCCCTTGACTCCAAATAGCCAGCTTCTGATCTGATGGCCTGGGTGAAAGAGAGGGGAGAACGGAGGATCGGTGTAGGATGAAGGTATCATGTCAGCTGCCAGGATACCTGGCACAGACCTGCATTTGCGTTCCATCTCATCACGCACCAACTGCACATTCAGCGAGTGGAAGCCCTTCTGGTTGATATCTACTTCAGGGTCTTGTGTTAGAGCACAGAAGCCTGTGTGTGTAGCTGATGATCCCCTGCACCTGGGGGAAAGCCTACAATTCTAGCAAAGCACAGATCCCAGTCCACAGGGAAGGAGATAAAGACATCTTATGAACAATGATGAATGGGAAAAGGCCCTCCAGCCTGTCCTACACAATTGTAATGCCTTGTGCATCACAATATATACACTACTCACCCTACCGAGAGGTGAAAAAACAGATAAAAACCAAGTCTATTTGGGAAAGATAAACCTGGGAAATTCCTCTCCAACCCCCTTATGTGATTGATCTCCTGAATTAGTTTCACTCTGACCCTGATAATGCTATGCAGTACTTAACTTTTGACTGCAAGATACAGCAGGAGCGGCGAGGTCGGGGCGTAGGAGCAGCGAGAGATTATAGAGGGACGTGATCGGGGCCAAGAAGAGGCGCAAGTTCGGGGCCAAGGAGAGGCGCAAGTTCAGGGCCCAGAAGAGACGAAGGTTCAGGGGCAGCACGGGCCAGTTCACACTGCGATATGTGTACGCACTAGGTCCGTGCAGCAGAGCTGGTCTCCAGTCGTCTTGGATAACCCTTGCCACTGGACCAAGATCTAGCTGTCAAGCCAGTGTGGTGGCTGGTGTGCAACGGCCACCACACATTAAAAAAAAATCCACGCACAGGCATCTTCCACCCTTCAAGATTTAGTTCTGGACCTGGAATATTAGGTCCGTCATTGAAACACCTGTGAACTTTTTGGCGTGGAATCCTTAACTCAAGGGACTGCCTATGATGATTTAACTGAGGTGATCAACGCCTCAGCCAGAAACAGGTAAAGCTCTTGCAAGAAGAAATTCAACGAATTGGCATTCACCGCATGAGCTGGCAGCCTGTTCAAAAGGTCTACTATTCTCTGGGAAAGAACCACCTCTTGACATCGAACCTAGCTCTAACCTTATACAACTTAAAACAGTGTCCTCCATAACCTATTTAATTGGAACATACTGTCTACTCGAACACAATCTATTCTCTTCACCTTGATCAAATCACCCTAAAGTCTATGATTCACTAATGTGTAGAGTCCTAGTTCTTTTAGCCTAGCTTAATAAGTAAGATTCTTCATACTGGAAATTAATCTAGTGGCCCACCTCTACACTCTTTCCAAAGCCTCAATATTATCCACCATGTGAGGAGACCAAAACTAGACACAGTATTCTAACTGAGGCCTGACCAAGGTCTTGTACAAGGACAAAATAATGGGGCTAAAATTCCGGCCTCGCCGGATCCGTACGGAATATGGACGGATCTGGCGAGGCCCCACAAAAGCCAGTTTTCGGCACGCAATGCGTATATGCCGAAAACCTGCTTTTCCGGAATGTCAAGTTTTGGCTTGACAGATCTTCCACATCCCTGCAGCCAGGACATTCACGCGGGCGAATTCCGCCCCTCGACTTACCAAACTGCCGCTCACCGCTGCACTTCCGCCCCCATTATGACCGATTTCCGGGCCACTCATTTAAAAAAAAAGCCAAAGAGCGGAATTTCACGCAAGAGACCACCACATCTACCGCTGCGGTAAAAAGTTGAAACCCGGTAGGTGCGCCACGTTTTCAGCGGGGCACAGTTTCGGCCCCCATATCTCTCTCTTTTTTCACCTATTTTAATACATCCTTCAGTGAAAAGTATGTATGTTCAGTATTCACCCTATCCACATGCATAACACTGTACTTTTCTAAATTAAACATAATTTACCAGTGACGAGCCCAAAATCCCAATGTATCAAGATCCGTCTGAAGCAATCGAGCTTCGCCTAGTCATGAACCTCGCACAAATCTTAGTAACATCTACAAACTTGCAGATTGTGCCCCCAATACTTACATTTAGATCATTAATAAAAGTAGGAATGAGCAACAGTCCAACACCAAATCCTGCGGGACACTGCTGGTAACCGGCCACTAAGCAGATCCAAAACCATCTACTTTCTGCCGGTGTCGTTCCAGCCAATTCTCAATTCAGCTCAATATATTACCACTAATACCGGAGGCTTCAATCTTGTAGAGAAGCCTCTTATACAGTGCCTTGTCAAAAGCTTTTTGGAAGTTTAAACAAACAATATCTATTGGGGTTCCCTCATCCACCATTTTGGTGACTTCTTCAAAAAATACAATTAAATTTGTAGGATATGACCTTTTTTGATCTGTCACGTGTTTGATCCAGGCATGCACAGTTGATTAACTAATGTTAAAAATGGCACCTGCTGCAGCCTGCAATGTCCCAGAGGGGTTAACATTCAGAACCATGGTGACTTTGAGCTACAGGCAAGGACAAGTTTGACCTGGTGTGGCGCTGCAGGTAATATTGCTCTGATGGCCTGCCTAGTAAAGCAGAGCCTCCTGACTTATTGCTCCTTGTTGAACAGCAGGTATTAAGTTCTTGGCCTCCTGCAAGTTTCCCTCCATCTGCTCCATATCTCTGCAGGTCGCTGGACTCTTGCCTGCTGCTTCCAGTCACAATGGCATCCCAATCACCATGCCGATAATGCCAACCATAAGTTTGCTAGAAACCTCTAGTCACAATTTCACTGTAGACTCAGCCAGATAACTTTTTGGAAAGTTTAATGTCAGCTCCAGTAGCTAACACAGCCAAAAAAGCAAAAGCAGCACATTAACAGCCAAAATGAAAAAAAAAATGATTTACCCAGGAAAAGCTGACGCCTATTCAATTATTCTTGCCTATGATTTGTGGGTCTGTTGTGTAATAGGACACTAGATTTGTGGAAAATGGCATTTGGGTCCTTAAAAAGGCACAAGATCCTCATTTGCATTATTAAATAGGCACCCGCTAATTTCTGGCAGATGTGATGGACGCCTAAAAGGTCCAACTCAAAATGGCATTGGATGCACTTCTGGCATGTTGCAAGGGCAGGCGAATCTGCAACCCAATTTTCTGGATCTTAATGCACTTTTGTCTATGTAAAATGGGTGGGTGTCCGTTAAAAATTATCCTCTGCATATTTTCTAGGTTGCACCGTGCAATAATGGCTGGCATGGAAAGTACTAGTTTGTATTTTTTTCCCCCCAAAATAGTATAGAAAACATAAGAACTAGGAGCAGGAGTAGCCATTTGACCCCTCGAGCCTGCTCTGCCATTCAATAAGATCATGGCTGATCTGATCTTGGCCTCAATTCCACTTTCCTGCCCGCTCCCCATAACCTTAGACTCCCTTATCGTTCAAAAATCTGTCTATCTCTACATTAAATATATTCAATGATCCAGCCTCCACAGCTCTCTGGGGTAGAGAATTCCAAAGATTCACGACCCTCAGAGAAGAAATTCCTCCTCATTTCCGTTTTAAATGGGAGACCCCTTATTCTGAAACTATGCCCCCAAGTTCTAGACTCCCCCACGAGGGAAAACATTCTCTCTGCATCTACCCTGTCAAGCCCCCTCAAAATCTTATACATTTCAATAAGATCATATCTCATTCTTCTAAACTCCAATGAGTATAGGCTCAACCTTTCTTCATAAGACAACCCCTTCATCTCAGGAATCAACCTCGTGAACCTTCTCTGAACTGCCTCCAATGCAAGTATATCTCTCCTTAAATAAGGAGACCACAACTGTACGCAGTACTCCAGGTGTGGTCTCACCAATGCCCTGTACAGTTGTAGCAGGACTTTCCTACTTTTACAGTCCATCCCCCTTGCAATAAAGGTCAACATTCCATTTGCCTTCCTAATAATTTGCTGTACCTGTACGCTAACATTTTGAGTTTCATGTACAAGGACCCCCAGATCCCTCTGTATTGCAACATTTTGTAATCTCTCTCCAATTAAATAATAATTTGCTTTTTTATTTTTCTGACCAAAGTGGATAACCTCAGTTTCCCACATTGTACTCCATCTGCCAAAGTTTTGCCAACTCATTTAGCCTATCTATATCCCTTTGCAGATCTTTGCGTCCTCCTCACAACTTGCTTTCCCACCTATCTTTGTATCATCAGCAAACTTGACTACCTTACACTCGGTCCCTTCATCCAAGTCATTAACATAGATTGTAAATAGTTGAGGCCCCAGCACTGATCCCTGTGGCACCCCACTAGTTACTGTTTGCCAACCGGAAAATGACCCATTTATCCCAACTCTCTGTTTTCGGTTAGTTAGCCAATCTTCTAGCCATGCTAATAGATTACCCCCAACCATGTGAGCTCTTGTCTTGTGCAGTAACCTTTTATGTGGCACTTTATCAAATGCCTTCTGGAAATCCAAATATATGACTTCTACTGGTTCCCCTTTATCCACCCTGCTCTGTTACATCCTCAAAGAACTCCAGCAAATTTGCAAACAAGATTTCCCTTTCATAAAACCATGCTGACTCTGCTTGACCAATATGATTTTCCAGCTAAAATGAACAGAAAGATGGTTAAGACTCACTGTCCAAAATGATTTTGTCTGAATATTTCTCTACTGATGACATCTTTCGTAAATCTATTTGGTCTTGATTCCCAAAATTGTGCCCAAATAACTTAGTACCACAGATAAATATCAGAAAATAAAGTAAAAATAAAATCATCTGCTGATAAAATTTTTTAAGATTTCCAGGATTCTAAACATATTTTCAGACCAACACTTGGAATAACATGCTCTGAATACCAATATTAATGGTCATCATATTCATTGATTGCCAATTTTTACAATTCCAGCCATTATATTGCAGTATCAGTTAGCAAATAAAAATACTATTAGTGGAAGTTATTTGTGTGGGATGGAGGCCAAGGAGTTTAATCCAATGACAATCAAAGTAGAATTATGCACCCAAATGAAGACCAACATCTTTACAATTATTTGGTTTAAAACTAGAAAAGTCTCAATTTAGAAACACCACACAGTTCTTTAACTCTATAATATTTATCAACAGGTATTTGTAGTTGTAATCTTAGCAGATATTCTAGCACAGAAACGGGTTGAGCATTTTTTAAAGCTGTAAAGGCCTTTCAGTACAAGGATTCTAAAGACGAAACCTACTCATTGAGGAAGGCAACTTCTTCCATCAGGTCTGAGAATTGAAAATATTGAAACATTAGTCTTTGTTTGGTTAGCAAAGCGACTATGCAGTTACTATGGTGCCTTAGTTCAAATTTAGCCTGAACTGATAGGATCATTTCTACTCGATAGCCTGATTTCCAGAAACCACAAGGATGGTTGGCATGGAAAATGGATAATGTTATACTGCTGATACTTCAGAAAGAATGTTGGAGCAGTGTAAAATAAGTTTTAATCTAATCCTAATGCTTGACTGGAGAGTGTATGAATCCAGTATTGTCTGCAAAATGTAGGTCATTTTCATATACGCATTTATATCCCTCACCTTGATCAGCACAAGATTTTTTTTTAAAAGGCAAAAAAGTTTACTGACTTTTTTTTCCCCAAGGTAGGGGACATTGAGGATCCTACTGAAAATTACATGAGAAATATGGCACCAAAATCTATGTTTTAAAAATTGTTGATGAAATATCTGATGTGCCCAAAATTACATATCTATAAATCAGTGAAGTTCGTCATCAGTTTTATAACGTGGCTTTAAATTCCCATCTACACCCAGATTAAATATGAAAATGTCCACTAACAGGGCTTGTGATTACTAAATGGAGAATTCAGGTACACCACCTTTCTGTGCTTTGGCTGTGATCTCAAAGTACTTCACTGTCAAATCCTGTATGGATAGTACAGCTCTGTGGGCTTTCCTTTGCCAATCAGAATCTTCTTTCTTCAGACTCTCAATTCTACGTGGGCCAAGGTAATCATTCTCCAGTGAGATCTGTATAAGGAAACAAATATATTTCTATTTTAAAAAGACAAAATGGATGACAGTGCCAAGAATGGTTTTCAGTATAATTTTACACTGAACTAAACATTAGGATGAGCAACAAGTAATTTGTTCAGAATTCCTCTAAAATTCTAAACTGTTCCCTTGAGCTTTGGCATTTCTAATCTTACTGTAGAAAGACAGAAGTGCATGTACAAATTCGTAGCATCTCAAATTGATCCCATCACTACCATCATCAGTTAAAAGTCTTCTAATCAATGGTACCTCGCCCTAGTATTCTATAGCTCAAAATATATATATATATTTTTAAGAACAGATACAAACTAAGTTTGGAAAGGCAAAATGTAAAATTGTACTGCTCGATGTTTTACAAAGTTCAAGTGGACAAAGTAGGAAAATTTCACACATGTACACTATTAAACCTTACTGATCAAACTGCAAATATCTCATTTTAAACCATGGCCCAAACGCAGAATCATATAATATTTAAAGAGGACTGGTAGGTCAATAATAGAAACACTCAAATCCCAATTAGTTTGTGGGCTGCAGTCCCAGTACTTTGATTGATGTGAATGCAGTCAGCTCTCAGTCAAAATGCTAGATAGAACAAGGGCAGAAGTAACTTTCTTTCAGTGAGGAGAAAATGCTAAAGACAAACCCAACCACTTTAACTGGTACTGCCTGCTAAATGTTATGGAGGGGGAATGACGACATAAGTAAAATTTGAATCTTGCCATCTGGGCTGGTAAATGCCAGTTATAGCAAGGAGCCTAATGAGATAGGCGTGAGTGACTGAGTGTGGTGAGTGACTGAGTGTGCTGAGTGTGGTGAGTGAGGTGAGTGAGGTGAGTGAGGTGAGTGAGGTGAGTGTGGTGGGTGTGGTGGGTGTGGTGGGTGTGGTGGGTGTGGTGGGTGTGGTGGGTGTGGTGGGTGAATGAGTGAATGAGTGAGGTGAGTGAGGTGAGTGAGGTGAGTGAGGTGAGTGAATGAGTGAGGTGAGTGAATGAGTGAGGTGAGTGAATGAGTGAGGTGAGTGAATGAGTGAATGAGTGAGGTGAGTGAATGAGTGAGGTGAGTGAATGAGTGAGGTGAGTGAATGAGTGAATAGGTGAGGTAATGAGTGAATGAGTGAATGAGTGAGTGAATGAGGGAATGAGTGAATGAGGGAATGAGGGAATGAGGGATAAACACTGGACACTTGGGAGTAGGTTACAAAGCTATAATATATTATAGTGGAACAGAACATAAGTTCCTATAGATTAAATTCCAGTAATCTTGCAACAAATAAGATAGATAAGGATAGATGAGGGAGATCATTTGGCCCAACGACCTCATCTTTCCACAGAAGGAACCTACAATCTCTGCCCAATCACAGCATCCAATTACTTCTTGAATGACTCGAGTTTTTGGCTCCATCACCTTAGCCATAAGACCAATGCAATTATTAATCAATCTCTGTGTGAAGAAGTGCTTCCTGACACCTGTTCTCAATATTTTTTTTAAACCAATTTGTGTCTATGGCATCTTGCCTTACAGTTGAGGTTTAACTTGAAATATTTGCTCAGGATTAACCTTTTCTAGTCCGCTTAGTAGCTTATATATCTTTGTGAGATCTTCTCTTATATGACTCCTTTCAAGGCTGAAGTACCCAAGTTTTTCTAATCTTTTGTTGAGAACTCAGATCAGTTTCATCACGTTTGTTTCACCACTTGAATGTTTCACTTGTGCCTCAATGAACAGAACTAATTACTTTACTCACAGTATAGCCTGACAAGAGCACATAACACCTTCAGCTTGATGGCCTCAAGCCTATCTTCATATAGGTACAATTTAATGATTGGTAACTTATCAAAATTTTGGCTGCCACTTTGGACTCGAGCCTTTAAACCTCTTTTTACACTTCCTTCTCACACTTTTTCTCTCTTTCCCTCAATGGTCAATATCTAACGTGTTGTAAAGTTGTTGTGAAGTGCCTTGGGACGTTTGACTACGTAAAAGGCGCTATATAAATAAAAGTTATTATAAAATAATGGAATCAATGTGAGGCTAATGGCTATGTAGTCAACCAGATTAACTTGTTGGCCCCGAAATTCCGGCCTCCCCGGGTCCGTATGGAGTGTGTACAGACCTGGGAAGGCATCACAAAAGTCTGTTTTCGGCAGGCGATGCGCATGCGCCGAAAACCGACTTTTCTGATCCGTCAGGCTCTGGCTTGGCAGATCGCATGCATCTCGGCAGCAAGGACATTTGCATGGGCAAGATTGCGGTATTTGCTCGTCTCTTGCCCAGCGAATGTCCTTAAAACCCTTGTTCTTGGTAAAAGCAGATGGATAGCCAACTTTTACCAACGTAAGAGTTTTAAAACATAAAAAACACATAAAAAGATCACACTTAAAAATATATTTTAATGTTAAAAATCCTGCCCACTAATGTAAGTTTATTTTAAAGCATAACAAAAGTTTTTTAAAAATCGGAAAAATATATTTTTTCTAACATTAACTTTAATTTAAATTAATGTCAAATGTGATTTTTTTTCCCCCCTATTTTTTTTTTTTAATTGGTGTTTTGGTGTTGGGTGGGGGGGGGGGGAAAAGAGAAGAGAGAAAGAGTTTCTCAATCATAATAATGAGAATTCCTACTCACGAGTTCCCATTATTATGAATGAGAATACTTACCTGGATTGGCTGTCCAGTGCCACGTGATTCCAGCTTCACCCTGCGCATCGGCAAGATGTGAATGCGCTGTGATGCTTAGGCGCCTCCGACCAGGATCGCTGGAGGGCACAGCATGAAAAGGTAGGTGTGAATCTTTTTAACTATTTTCCGGCAAGCGCGCACCGGAAGCCCAGCACCAGGATTTTAGGCAGTTATCTTTCTTGAAAATAGGTACCATGTTGGTTTGCTTTAAATCCAGTCTCCTGTACATTCCCACCATTTATAGAGGACACATTGGTGTTAATGCGATTTGCCCGCCATACGTGTTCGGACGGTTTATATTAATCAATTTTTTTTTATATAACCCTATACAGATGAATAATTTATTCACTTTTGTTTCTTATGCTGCCCAATAAAATTGACCATTAAGCTTAGAAGTCTTGCACAATATTCAGGAAGTACTGAAAGCGAACGAAGCTTTCGGATATCACCTTGGAGTGTGAAATCCTCTATTATTTAAAAAATCTAACCAAGACTTGAAAGCTGCCCCTGTTCACACATTTGTCAATCACTGCTCACATTTTTTCCAACATCTTCAATATTAGCCAACACCATTTAGAGGTTTTTAAGTATAGTAAGTAATTGCATCTTAACAAGGTGCAAAGTACTCATTGAATACCTGTATCTACCGTAACATGCTGCAAGCGGCAACTTTGTAATTGACTTTGTAGTTAGTGCTATTTGCTCAATTTAACATGAGCGATTTAGGTGGTGGGGAATATAATTCACTGATTTGGTAATGCATTATATTTGCTTTGTTAATTATTACTCTGCAGCGTCTGGATGCGTCAGTGTAGCATCGGCTGCCACGCCCAGATCTCTTTTAGCCTCTCCTAGTGTAGTTCATTAACATTTAACTACATTCTCCCTTAAAATCAGAATGGTTACAGAACGGAAAAAGACCATTCGGCCCGTCGAGCCAGTGCCGGCTCTCTGCAAGAGCACCTCAGCTAGTCCCACTCCTCCTCCCTTTCCCCATAGTCCTGCAATTTTTTTTCTTTCGGGTACTTAACCAACTCCCTTTTCAAATCAGTGATTGACTCTGCCTCCACCACCCTTTCAGGCAGTGCATTCTAGATCCTAACCATTCGCTGTGTAAAAACGTTTTTTCTTACGTCGCCTTTGGTTCTTTTGCCAATTATCTTAAAAAGTGTCCTCTGGTTATTGACCCTTCCACCAATGGGAACAGTTTCTCTCGATCTACTCTGCCTAGACACTTCATGATTTTGAACACCTCTCCTCTCAACCTTCTTTACTCCAAGGAGAACAACCCTAGCTTCTCCAGTCTATCCACATAACTGAAGTCCCTCATCCTTGGAATCATTCTTGTACATCTTTTCTGCGCCCTCTCCAAGGCATTCACATCCTTCCTAAAGTGCGGTGCCCAGAATTGGACACAATACTTCAGTTGTGGCCGAACCAGTGTTTTATACAGGTTCATCATAATTTCCACACTTTTGTACTCTACCTCTATTCATGAAGCCCAGAAGTTTTTTTTTAAAAACCTTTTTGTCAGCCTACCCTGCCACCTTCAATGAATTGTGCACATATACCCCTAGGTTTCTCCGTTTATGCACCCACTTTAGGATTGAACTCTTTGGAAGAATGAGGAGAGGAAATATAAACCAACTAAAATGTATCACTTTGCACTTTTCTGCTTTAAATTTCATCTGCCACGTGTCCGCCCATTTCACCAGCCTGTCTATGTCCTCTTGAAGTCGATTACTATCCTCCTTACTGTTCACTATACTTTCAAGTTTTGGGTTATCTGCAAATTTTGAAATTGTGCCCTGTACACCAATATCCAAGTCATTAATATACATCAAGAAAAGCAGTAGTCCTAGTACTGACCCCTGGGGAACACCACTGTATACCTTCCTCCAGTCCAATAAAACAACAGTTCACCACTACTCTCTCTTTCCTGTCACTTAGCCAATTTTGTATCCATTCTGCCACTGTCCCTTTTATTCTATGGGCTTCAACTTTGCTGGCAAGTCTATTATGTGGCACTTTGTTGAACGTTTTTTGGAAATCCATGCACACCACGTCAACCCTTTTGCAATTTGTAAAAGCTTGATTGGGATAGATTTATATATAAAACATGCACTTTGAGAAATGTCACACTGAATAACGCAAGTACAGAAACAATCAAGTACAGGGTACTTCAGTTCTCAGCTAACTTTTATGACTACATGTTTACATCGCTAAATGGTACATTCTACTGTTCTATCAGCCGACAAGCAGGAAGGGGTTCTGCAGGGCTCAGTACTAGGTTCCTTGCTTTGTGTAGTATACATTAACGATTTAGATTTAAATGCAGGGCATGCTTAAGAGGTTTACAGATGATACAAAAATTGGCCATTTGGTTGATAGTGAGGAAGAAAGCTGTAGACCGCAGGAAGATATCGATAGACTGGTTAGGCGGGCAGAAAAGTGGTAAATGGAATTCAATCCCGAGAAGTGTGAAGTAATGCATTTGGGGAGGCGAATAAGGCAAGGAGGTAACAGGATAGGGAGATAAAGTTGGATAAGAAGGCATACGAGATACTTTCCTTTATTAGCCAAGGCACAGACTATAAGAGCAGGTAGGTTATGCTTGAACTGTATAAAACAGCTAGAGTACTGTGTACAGTTCTGGTCACCACATTATAGGAAAGATGTGATTGCACTGGAGAGGGTACAGAGGAGATTTACGAGGATGGTGCCAGGAGTGGAAAGTTTTAGCTATGAGCAAAGATTGGATAAGCTGGGGTTGTTTTCTTTGGAACAGAGGAGGCTGAGGGAAGACTTAATTGATGTGTATAAAAATAATGAAGGGCCTAGATAGAGTGGATAGGAAGTACCTATTTCCCTTAGCAGAGAGGTCAATAACCAGTGGGCATAGATTTAAAATAATTTGTAGAAGGATTAGAGGGGAGTTAAGGAGAACTTTTTTCACCCAGAGGGCAATGGGAGTCTGTAACTCACTGCATGAAAGGGTGGTAAAGGCAGAAACCCTCATCAAATTTTAAAAAGTACTTGGATATGCACCTGAAGTGCCATAACCTAAAGGCCTACAGACCAAGCCTGGAAAGTGGGATTAGGTTGTATAGCTCTTCTTTGGCTGGCATAGACACAATGGGCTGAACGGTGTCCTTCGATGAGTGTGATTGGTACTGGTGAGATCAGAAATCAACAGACACAAAATAATCAAATAAAATGATGAGTGGAGCCAAGGGCCCGGATATTATTCAAATATGTAAATAGATTATAGCATAAGGAATTTATTTAAATCTAGTTTATTTTACCAAAGGATAACAGAATTATTCCTCTCCAGCCAAAGCAAAAAAAGCTGGACTTCATACTTGAGAATTAAGACTACCGCAGGTCGGGGCTATAAATAGAGCTGGAGCGCCGGGTCCCGGAACATCGTGGGCGAAGGTGCGGTGAATGAGGATACGGGGCCCAGAAGATCCGAGGGCCCAGGGGCAGCATAGACCAGCCCACAGTGCGATGTGTGTGTGCACCAGGTCCGTGCAGCAGAGTTGGTCTCCAGTCGTCCTGGTTAACGTTTGCCGCTGGATAAAGGCCTAGCTCTGTCAAGCCCGTGTGGTGGCTGATGTGCAACGGTCACCGCACGTTAAAAAAATCCACGCACAGGCATCTTCCACCCCCTCAGGGCTGGAATATCGGGTTCTTCATTGTGACCTCTTGTGGAAGCAAATCATCCTCGTTCGAGGGACCGCCTATGATGATGATGACGACGACGACAACGACAACGACTGTAAAACACTTAAAATATATATATATATTGTGGGCACTTTGTTCTGACCTTAGTGTCAAAATGTGCCATTCCAAATAAATGTTTAGGTTTACTTATTGTCAAACTGAAAATTTCTCCAAATCACTAATGAACTATCTGAATTCTATGGTGGCAGAAGGATAATGCAATACAATCTCACTGGCTGAATGGACCAAGAGAAAAATAGCTTCATATTTATCCCATAAGAGCATAAGAATTAAGAACAGGAGTAGGCCATCTAGCCCCTCGAGCCTGCTCCGCCATTCAACAAGATCATGGCTGATCTGGCCGTGGACTCAGCTCCACTTATCCGCCTGCTCCCCATAACCCTTAATTCCCTTATTGGTTAAAAATCTATCTATCTGTGATTTGAATACATTCAATGAGCTAGCCTCAACTGCTTCCCTGGGCAGTGAATTCCACAGATTCACAACCCTCTGGGAGAAGAAATTCCTTCTCAACTCGGTTTTAAATTGGCTCCCTGTATTTTGAGGCTGTGCCCCCTAGTTCTAGTCTCCCCGACCAGTGGAAACAACCTCTCTGCCTCTATCTTGTCTATCCCTTTCATTATTTTAAATGTTTCTATATCATCCCTCATCCTTCTGAACTCCAACGAGTAAAGACCCAGTCTACTCAATCTATCATCATAAGGTAACCCCCCTCATCTCCGGAATCAGCCTAGTGAATCGTCTCTGTACCCCCTCCAAAGCTATTATATCCTTCCTTAAGTAAAGTGACCAAAACTGCACGCAGTACTCCAGGTGCGGCCTCACCAATACCCTGTACAGTTGCAGCAGGACCTCCCTGCTTTTGTACTCCATCCCTCTCACAATGATGGCCAACATTCCATTTGCCTTCCTGATTACCTGCTGCACCTGCATGCACAAGGACCCCCAGGTCCCTCTGCACCGCAGCATGTTGTAATTTCTCCCCATTCAAATAATATTCCCTTTTACTGTTTTTTTTTTCCCCATGGTGGATGACCTCACATTTTCCGACATTGTATTCCATCTGCCAAACCTTAGCCCATTCGCTTAACCTATCTAAATCTCTTTGCAGCCTCTGTGTCCTTTACACAACCCGCTTTCCCACTAATCTTTGTGTCATCTGCAAATTTTGTTACACTACACACTGTCCCCTCTTCCACGTCATCTATGTATATTGTAAACAGTTGTGGTCCCAGCACCGATCCCTGTGGCACACCACCAACCCACCGATTTCCAACCCGAATAGGACCCATTTATCCCGACTCTCTGCTTTCTGTTTGCCAGCCAATTCTCTATCCATGCTAATACATTTTCTCTGACTCCGTGTACCTTTATCTTCTGCAGTAACCTTTTGTGTGGCACCTTATCGAATGCCTTTTGGAAATCTAAATACACCTCATCCATCGGTACACCTCTATCCACCATGCTCGTTATATCCTCAAAGAATTCCAGTTAATTAGTTAAACATGATTTCCCCTTCATGAATCCATGTTGTGTCTGCTTGATTGCACTATTCCTATCTAGATGTCTCGCTATTTCTTCCTTAATGATAGCTTCAATCATTTTCCCCACTACAGATGTTAAACTAACCAGCTTATAGTTACCTGCCTTTTGCCTACCCCCTTTTTTTTTTTTTAAAAACAGAGGCGTTACATTAGCTGCTTTCCAATCCACTGGTACCTCCCCAGAGTCCAGAGAATTTTGATAGATTATAACGAATGCATCTGCTATAACTTCCGCCATCTCTTTTAATACCCTGGGATGCATTTCATCAGGACCAGGGGACTTGTCTACCTTGAGTCCCATTAGCCTGTCCAGCACTACCCCCCTAGTGATAGTGATTGTCTCAAGGTCCTCCCGTCCCACATTCCTGTGACCAGCAATTTTTGGCATGGTTTTTGTGTCTTCCACTGTGAAGACCGAAGCAAAATAATTGTTTAAGGTCTCAGCCATTTCCACATTTCCCATTATTAAATCCCCCTTCTCATCTTCTAAGGGACCAACATTTACTTTAGTCACTCTTTTCTGTTTTACATATCGGTAAAAGCTTTTACTATCTGCTTTTACTATCCCGCACGAGGTTCAGGTACATATGGAGCTTCTATTTAGCAGCTGTCTGAATAACCACAAGCGATGCCCAGCATACTAGTGAATGTCCCTCACTACCACCCCAGTCATTTAGTTTCTGAAGCAGATGGATTTTTGGCATTCCATTTAATTAAAAAGCCTTCCCTTTAAAAGTGCAACACCTATTCTGGTCGGAAGAACTGTTGTGAAAGATAATAATTAAATGGAATTTCACACAAGATTAGCTGAGGAGAGCGATTGTGAAATAATACAGAAAATGGGTGAGGTATGACAAATAGTGAGACAATACGCATGATTTACCAGCACACACATTTGCTACAAACAAAAAACAATAAATATTTCAAAATGAATTATATGCGCAACAATTGTGCCTTTAGTGACATTTCAACTTTCAACAGACCAAAACTCTCTCAAAAGTCACTCTTCAATATCCAGCCCAAGTCCCAGTTCAAATACATTGCTGTTAAGTTTCTGGCTTGACAGATAGCCGCATCTCGGGAGCGAGGATACTTGTAAGTGGACATTTCCGATATTTACGCTTACAAATGTCCTCAAAAATCTTGGGCCTGAAAAAGCAGGTGCATAGCCTACTTTTACAGGCACAAGTGCTTTTAAAAAACACAAATAAAGTTATTAAAACATATTTTATTAAAAACCCTGCCCACAACGATAAGTTTATTTAAAAAAACGGAAATTATTTTTTTTTAAAGACATTCATAACTTTAATTTAAATGAGAATGTAGTGTAATTATTTTCTATTTTTCTTTTTAAATTAGTGTTTTGGGAGTTTGGGGCTGTGTTTTGGGTGTTTCGGACTCTATCACAATCACAGTAATTAGGAGTTTAGGACCCTGCGGAGCTCCTATTATTATGATACCTTACCTGATTGACTGCCCAGAGCCATGTGACTCTAGCTCGAGGCCTGCGCACGTGTCGATGTGCACGCGCTGCGAATCGCAGTCGAAGGAAGCCACAGCATCGGAAAGTCCAACGTGGGCACCAGCTTAAAGTAGGTACGCATTTTTTTCTCTAAAATGCCCACGGGAAGGCCAAACCGGAATTTCAGGGCGGTGTCTCAGAGGACTGTGTGTTTTGAAAAATCAGTGTGTGACTAAGTGCAGTGGAAAAGTGTCTCAGAGCATTGCAAAAGTGCTGTGTCTCAGAGCAGCTGCAGCAATACAGCAACCAATGTACACCAAGAACAAAGAATTTCTTGCATGACGAAGTTGAGTAACTAGTTACTGTCATTGAGAACAGATGGCAGTACCTGGATACCAGCAAAGGTCATACAAAAGTGCCACCCAAAGAGAAGAAACAACTCTGGAACCAAGTTGCAGAAGAATTCTGCGGATTGGTGAACACCAAGAGATCTGGAAGGCGGTGTGAAAAGTGGTCGGACCTTGGTCAAGTCGTTAGTGTAATATTTCCATTTATTCAATGTAATTTCAATTGTAAATGTGACCAGCTGTATATGTCCCACCCAGCAGAAAGACACCCTCTCTAAAAAGTTGCATTTTAATCTTTGCAGAAGAAACTGTCCCACAACAAAAGGGAAACAACTCGAACAGGAGGAGGACCGGCAAATCTGCACCCACTGACACTCTTGGAAGAGAGCGTCACTGCTGTGATGGGTCCTGCCTGGAGAAAAACCATCAGTGCTGCACAAGCTAGGCCAGCATGCGAGGGAGTGGGTAAGTCATGAAAATTCATCGTAGCCCTTCAAATCAACCTGCGGCATGGCCTGTTATGTTTGAGCCTACTCATGCCACCTATCCTGCCCCCTCCTCTGCTGCTGACCATTTGACTGTTCTGTTATATTTTGCAGAACTTGAGAACAATCTTGATGATCCAAATCAAGACTCAGACATGAACGAGCCTAAAGAGATCAACCCTCCAGAAAACATGGGCATGAGGGGCAGTTTGAGTGGATGGCCGGGGGGGGGGGGGGGTTCGATGATAGGAGTGTTCTACTGAATCTTGGAGGTCAACATATCTGACTTGCCAGGCCTTTCCGTGATTAGTGATTCGACATTCTATGGTTTCCCAGCGTCCGAGAGTGCGGGTTTTAGTGGTGGTGGCGGTGGTGGTGGTGTTGTGCCGCAGCATTGCACACCCATGGCCTCACCTTCCGAGGTTACAGGTCCCACTGGTGGAGGTGGTGCTGGTGCAAATCAGCAGGGAACACCCAGGGTCCCAATGTCCCAGCCTGCGCCGCCCAGTGGGATGCCGCGATCCAGATCCAGGGGGAGGGGAAGGAGACATCGACCTGAGATGCAGGATGCAACAGATGTGGTTCAGATCATGGCATTGAGTGGGGAGAGCATTTACCGTAGCCAATCACACCTGGACACTGGGGTGAGTGAGGAGGTAGCGGGACTGTCGGGAGAAGTAACAGTAATAAGCACGGGAAATGGGAACCATGTCCTCTAACATCAGTGAGGGAATAGTGTCCAGTGAGGGAATGGAGGCCATGAGGGATGGAATGTCAGAAGTAGTGGAAAGGACAACAGTTGCAATGAGCAAGGCTAAGAGGGAGGGAATATTTCAGACTGCTAAGACACTGTCAGGGTGCATGAGGGAGGGCATGTGTGAGTTAGCTGCTGCAATAAGGGAACATGCCCAGACCCCGCGGCCATTGACAGAATCAACTGCCACTCCCACTCCATTTCCCGCACCAAGCTCTGAACAACCCAAAGCCACGCCCTCCAACTTGCCACGTGACGCTGACACCCCCCACCCTCAAGAGGTGCCCAATGGCCGAGATGTTAGAAAGAAGAATCTTGGTGTGTACCCCAGAAACACTGCGCCACCGCATGTGGGCAAGGATGGTGGAGAGTCCAAGACCAAGCGCAGTGGGCAGCCTTAGACTAAGGGGGATGAGAGATGGGGGCAGCCTTTCTTTTCTGCTGTTGTTTTTGTTTTTGTAGTTTGTCACTTCACTCACTGTTCTAACCGTTCTCACATTGGATGTTTTTTTGTAAGTTATGTAAATTTACAAGTTTTTAAGTGATCTTAACATTTAAGTGATCTTAAAGAGTAAAGTTTGATACAAGAATAATTTTATTACACTAAAAAGTTAAGTTTTGAATAAAATATATTTTACATTAAAACTGAATCATGTTCCATTAACACAAGATTAGGAACAGCTCCAAAAAATAAACATGTCCATGCGGAATAGTTGTTGCTGACCCCTCAGTCATCAGCAAAGCGTTCACGGATGAGCTACTGGCGCAAGGCTCAAGCAATCGTTAAGGGGGAATGATGACCCGCCCTCCTCAGACGTCCTGCTCCAGCCTCAGGCACTTGCATGGTTTCCTCATCCTCATCCTCATGCTGCTTGCCACCTGCATCTTCCACATCATCATCATGAGCCACTCTCAACTCAGGTGGGTCGTCTTCCACTACCAAGTGCTGCTGCCTCATAATGGTCAAGTTATGCAGCATGCAGCACACAACAGTGAACTGACCGACAATCTCAGGGGAGTATTGCAAGTAGCCTCCGGAATGGTTCAGGCATCGGAAGTGCTTTTTCAACATGCCAATGGTCTTCTCTATGATGCTGCGCGTCGTAATGTGTGACATGTTGCATTCACGGTCAGCTTCCGTCCGGGATACGCGTAGGGGCATCATGAGCCAGGTGGCGAGGCCGTACCCTTTGTCTCCCAGTAGCCAGTTCTTCCCTTCTGGCGGCTGCTCAAACATTTCAGATATAAAGCAGTTGTGTAGGATGAATGCATCATGGGTGCTGCCAGGGTATCTTGCATCGACTGACATGATGCGATGTATGTCGTCACACATGAGCTGCACATTAATGGAGTGGAAGTCTTTTCTATTCTTGTACATCTCAGCATCTTCCAAAGGTGCTCGCAAGGCGACGTGGGTACAATCAATGCAGCCCTGTACCTTTGGGAAGCCAGCAATCCTCGAGAACCCCACAGCCCTGTCATACATTGCTTGGGCGGTCATTGGGAACTTGAAGAAGTAATTCCTCCATGCATACAGTGCAGCCGTGACCTGGTGAATGGAGACATGTATTCCATGTTGAGAGATGGCGCACACATCTCCAGTTGTAGCTTGAAACGATCCAGAGGCATAGAAGGAAAGTGCAGCTGTAACCTTCACTTCAACTGATAAAGCAGTCCACCTGCTGTTTCTCGGCTGTAGGTCTGGTCTCAGCAAGTCACAGATCTCACGGACAACTTTTGTGTGGAAATGCAGCCTTCTGACACACTCTGCATCACTCAGGTTCAGGTACGAATGTCTGACTCGAAATTGCCAAGGTGGGTAAGCCCTCCTGCCCAGCAGCCTACAGGCTCTGATGTTTCTGATGTGATGAGCTCTAATCAATTGTCTCCTACATAGCACAATGATGTAGAACGCTTGCAAAAGATATGGTATTGTGAGTATTGCCCCCATACTTAAAGTTAAACTTTCAAAGGAGGTCAAAGCAGGTAGCACAGCACAGGTTTGCAGTTCTCTCTCTCTCTCTCTCTCTCTCCAGATGGATCACACCCAAAGGTCCTTTGTTCTCTCCTCTCCCCCTCCCCCACTTGGGTCTTGTGACCTCCCCCTCTCTTCCCCCCCCCCCACCTCCCCCAGTCTTGTAACCTACCTCCCTCCTCTCCCCACCCCCCCCAGCCTCCCCGTTGATTTAAAGGGCAGCATCTCTCTCTCTTCCCAGGGCAACTTAAGATTAAGGCAAGATTTACTTGATTTCTATTAGTATTTTAATTGTTTGAGCTTTTCCTTGCAATGTTTGATGCTTGGTCATTTAGTTTCAGATCCTCTCCGGTTCCCTTTCCTCCTCTATCCCTGCCCTAATGTCTGCCGATGTACTAATGTATGCTGCTTTCTTAACTGCCTGCAATATTTTTCAGAGCTGGCCACATACACTGACCCAAGTCGATTTGGAGTAAGTTTTAGCTGGCCAAAGTGGCATACATGGCCAAAACTAGCGCAAGTGTCTGGGAACGCCCTCTTTTGGAAAAAAAAACTCAACTAAAAAGAAATCGTACCTACCGGAGTTACTCTGGAGCAAATTTATTGGAGAAAATGGCGTTTAACTTACGCCAGAAAAAACAACTTACTCCAAAAGAATTGGAGCTAGTCATGGCCAAAATTGGGCCCAAGGAAGTAAAGGATGATATCAAATTGAAAACCAACGCATACAATGTTGCAAAGAATAGTGGAAGGCCAGAGAATTGGGACATTTTTAGAAACCAGCAAAGTACGACCAAAAAAATTATAAAGAGAGAGAAGATAGTTTATGAGAGTAAACCAGCTAGAAATATAAAAACAGATAGTAAGAGTTTCTACAGGTACATAAAAAGGAAAAGAGTGGCTAAAGTAAATGTTGGTCCCCTAGAGGGTGAGACTGGGGAACTAATAATGGAAAACAGGGAAATGGCAGAGACGTTGAACAAATATTTTGTATCGGTCTTCACGATAGAAGACACTAAAAGCATCCCAATAATTGATAATCAAGGGGCTATTGGGAGGGGAAACTTAAAACAATCACTATCACTAGAGAAAAAGTACTAGGCAAACTAATGGGACTAAAGGTGGACAAGTCCCCGGGACCTGATGGCCTACATCCTAGGGTCTTAAAAGAAGTGGCTGCAGAGATAGTGGATGAATTGGTTGTAATCTACCAAATTTCCCTGGATTCTGGAAAGGTCCCAGTGGATTGGAAAACTGAAAATTGTAACACCCTATTTAAGAAAGGAGGGAGACAGCAGGAAGCTAGAGACCAGTTAACCTATCAGTCATTGGGAAAATGCTAGAGTCCATTATTAAGGAAGTAGTAGCAGGACATTTAGAAAATCATAATGCAGTCAAGCAGTCAGCACTGTTTTATGAAAGGGAAATCCTGTTTGATAAATTTGCTGGATTTCTTTGGGGTTGTAACGAGCAGGGTGAATAAAGGGGAACCAGTAGATGTCGTGTATTTGGATTTCCAGAAAGAATTCGATAAGGTGCCACATAAAAGGTTACTGCAGAAGATAAAAGCTCACTGGGTTGGGGTAATATATTAGTGTCGACAGAGGATTGGCTAACTAACAGAAAACAGAGAGTCGGGATAAATGGATCATTTTCAGGTTGGCAAACTGAAACTAGTGGGGTGACACAGGGATCAATACTGGGGCTTCAACTATTTACAATCTATATTAAATGACTTGGATGAAGGGACCGAGTGTAATGTAGCCAAATTTGCTGATGATACAAAGATATGTGGGAAAGCAAGTTGTGAGGAGGGTGCAAAGAATTTGCAAAGGGACTAAGTGAGTGGGCAAAAATTTGGCAGATGGAGTATAAAGTGGGAAAATGCGAGGTTATCCACTTTAGTAGGAAAAATAAAAAGGCAAATTATTTAAATGGTGAAAGATAATAAAATGCTGCGGTACAGAGGGTTCTGGGGGTCCTTGTACATGAAACACAAAAAGTTAGCATACAGGTACAGCAAGTAATTAGGAAGGCAAATGGAATGTTAGCCTTTATTGCAAGGGGGGTGGAGTACAAAAGTAGGGAAGTCCTGCTACAACTGTACAGGGCATTGGTGAGACCACACCTGGAGTACTGCATACAGTTTTGGTCTCCTTATTTAAGGAGGGATATACTTGCATTGCAGGCAGTTTAGAGAAGGTTCACGAGGTTGATTCCCGAGATGAAGAAAGGTCGAGCAGGTTGGGCCTATACTCATTGGCGTTTAGAAGAATGAGAGGTGATCTTATTGAAACATAAGATTCTGAGGGGGCTTGACAGGGTAGATGCAGAGGATGTTTCCCCTCATGGGGGAATCTAGAACTAGGGGGCATAGTTCCAGAATAAAGGGACGCCGATTTAAAACGGAAATGAGGAGGAATTTCTTCTCTGAAGGTTGTGAATCTTTGGAATTCTCTACCCCAGAGAGCTGTGGAGGCTGGGTCATTGAATATACTTAAGGTGGAAATAGACAGATTTTTGAACGATAAGGGAGTTGTGGGTTATGGGGAGTGGGCAGGGAAGTGGAGTTGAGGCCAAGATTAGATCAGCCATGATCTTATTGAATGGTGGAGCAGGTTCGTGGAGCCAAATGGCCTACTCTTATTTCTTATGTTCTTAAAGGGAAGGGCTTCTGCAAGCTTTGCAGCCACTTTAGTGGTGCCCACTGGACCACCAGGAAGGTCTTCCCAGGGAGGCCAGCGGCCTGGCACCCAAGAAGGGTGCTGGGCTGCCTGTTGTGGTGGCCAAACCTGTGGCCGCCATTGTCGGGCCGACTTCAGTCAGCCGACAATTAAAATAAAATGGCGCCCACGGTGGTGCACCCTTCCTTTTAAGTGCCCAGCCACTGGCAGCTTTCCGCTGGAAAAAGCTGTCGGGATCACCGAGCAGCCGCAGCTCCGCTTCCGCGGGGCAATTTCCTGTTTCCACCACCCCCAGCCAATTTCAGATGCGTCGACCCATCAACCTGCCACTGATCGGAAAGGCCTGATCACCCCATTACCCCCTCTTAGAGGCGGTAATGGACCTTAAAGAGGGGGGCAATTTCGGCCCCACCCTGTCAGTTCAAATGGAGACTCTTCTCCCTCTCACCAGATCCACCAAAATGTTACTGGCATTCCAAGGGTTAGCTTATGAGGTGAAATTGCATAAATTAACCTTCTATATTCCAGAGAATAAAAGTGTAAGGAGTGATTTGATTGAGGGTTTTAGGATTTTGAAAGGAACTGATAGTGTAGAGAGAGAGAAACTTTTTTCCCGATTGTGGTGGAGTCTAGAACAAGGTGACATAACCTTAAAATCAGAGTCAGGCAATTCAGGGGAGAAGTTAGGAAACATTTCTTCATGCAAAGGGTGGTAGAAGTGTGGAACTCTCTCCCATAAAAAGCAGATGTTAGCTCAAATAATAATTTTAAATCTGAGATAGATAGATTTTTGCTAGCCAAAAGGTATAAAAGGATAAGGAGCCAAAGCAGGTGGATGGAGTTAAGATACAGATCAGCCATGATCTCATTGAATGTTGGACCAAGCTTGAGGGGCTGATCGGCCTACTCCTATGTTCCTCCTTCTCAATTCTTCCTGGCACCCATTCACCGCCCCCCCCCCCCCCCATCAATTGAAGTTGCTGCTCTTCTTCCTCTCATCATTGAAGCTAGTATTATTCTGTCATCCCCTTTCCATTCAGCAAACAGCCTTCTTGTCATTCCCCTTGCCCGATTCAAGCTGCCATTATATCCCCCCTTCCAATTGCATGATTTCAAGCCAGCACTTTTTTGCTCCTCTCAACTTTCTGGTGCTAGCCCACAGATTAGCAGATTTACAAAATTCTGTTTCACAACTTTCCATAATGGGATTCCCTGGATTGTCAGCGCAGTATCATAACCAAAAAGCTGCCTACCTGCCCATTGCCATTCACTCCTCCCTTCCAATTCCTGTTTATTAACAGGACTCAAAGAGCAGCGTTGAGGGATAAGGACTTAGCAAACACAAAGATCGGGCCTCCAAAATCTAACAGTTGTAATGTATGTGTCTCCCTCTTGCTGTCTTACTTCCCACAATAGAGTACTATCACAATGTTGACACATTGGCATTAAGATTTACAATGCATATATGGAACCATAGCATTGTGTTTTTTTCACAACCGTACAGTGTGTTCTTTTGCTTACCCTTCCAAAGAGCATTTTGCAAAAAATATATTTTAGTACTGTACGTGGAGCTTTAATTCCTTTACAAAGTACTCTCATAAAAGTACTTATGGTTGATTCCGATCTAGGAGATAATATGCAGCACCGTCATTCACCACACGAACTACAGCGGATCAAAAAGGCGGACCACCACCACATATTCAGGGCAACTAGAGATAGACAATAAATGATGGTCTTTTCATTGACACAAATATCCAGAGAATGAATTAAAAGAAAATAATCTTACCTCTAATGATCTTTGAAAGAATAATAAAACAATCTGAACTAGATTACAATTACAAAAAAATCTGCAAATACAGACAGGCTAAGTGAGTGAGCAAAAATTTGGCAGATGGAGTATAATGTGGCAAAATGCAAGGTTATCCACTTCGGCAGAAAAAAAATAGAAGAGAAAATTATAATTTAAATGGAGAAAAATTGCAAAGTGCTGCAGTACAGAGAGACCTGGGGGTTCTTGTGCATGAAACACAAAAAGTGAGTATGCAGGTACAGCAGGAAGGCAAATGGAATGTTGGCCTTTATTGCAAGGGGGATGGAGTATAAAAGCAGAGAAGTCCTGCTACAACTGTACAGGGTATTGGCGAGGCCATACCTAGAGTATTGCGTACAGTTTTGATCTCCGTATTTAAGGAAAAATATACCATCATTGGAGGCTGTTCAGAGAAGGTTCACTAGGAACAGGAGTAGGCCATACGGCTCCTCGAGCCTACTCCGCCATTCAATAAGATCATGGCTGATCTGATCATGGACTCAGCTCCGCTTCCCCGCCTGCTCCCCATAACCCCTTATCATTTAAAAAACTGTCTATTTCTGTCTTAAATTTATTCAATGTCCCAGCTTCCACAGCTCTAAGGCAGCGAATTCCACAGATTTACAACCCTCAGAAGAAATTGCTCCTCATCTCTGTTTTAAAAGGGCAGCCCCTTATTCTTAGATCATGCCCTCTAGTTCTAGTCTCCCCATCAGTGGAAACATCCTCTCTGCATCCACCTTGTCAAGCTCCCTCATAATAATACATTTCGATGAGATCACCTCTCATTCTTCTGAATTCCAATGAGTACAGGCCCAACCTACTCAACCTTTCCTCATACGTCAACCCCCCACATCCCCAGAATCAACCTAGTGAACCTTCTCTGAACTGCCTCCAAAGCAAGTATATCCTTTCGTAAATATGGAAACTAAAACTGCACGCAGTATTCCAGGTGTGGCCTCACCAATAGCTTGTATAGCTGCAGCAAGACTTCCCTGCTTTTATACTCGATCCCCTTTGCAATAAAGGCCAAGATACCATTGGTCTTCCTGATCACTTGTTGTACCTGCATACTATCCTTGTGTTTCGTGCACAAGTACCCCCAGGTCCCGCTGTACTGCAGCACTTCGCAATCTTTCTCCATTTAAATAATAACTTTCTCAGATTTTATCTGCCAAAGTGCATGACCTCATACTTTCCAATATTATACTCCATCTGCCAAACTTTTGCCCACTCACTTTGCCTGTCTATGTCCTTTTGCACATTTTTTGTGTCCTCCTCACATATTGCTTTTCCTCCCATCTTTGTATCGTCAGCAAACTTGGCTACGTTACACTCAGTCCCTTCTTCCAAGTCGTTAATATAGATTGTAAATAGTTGGGGTCCCAGCACTGATCCCTGCGGCACCCCACTAGTTACTGGTTGCCAACCAGAGAATGAACCATCATCCTGACTCTCTGTTTTCTGTTAGTTAGCCAATTCTCTATCCATGCTAATATATTACCTCCAACCCAGTGAACTTTTATCTTATGCAGTAACTTTTTATGTGGCACTTTGTCAAATGCCTTTTGGAAGTCCAAATACACCACATCCACTGGTTCCCCCTTATCCAATTTGTTCGTTACATCCTCAAAGAACTCGAGCAAATTTGTCAAACATGACTTCCCCTTCATAAATCCATGCATGTAGGTTGGGCCTATACTCATTTTAGTTCAGAAAAATGAGAGGTGATCTTATCGAAACATATAAGATAATGAGGGAGCTCGACAAGGTGGATACAGAGAGGATACTTCCACTCATAAGGGAAACTAAGACTAGGGGGCATAGTCTCAGAATAAGGGGCTGCCCATTTAAAACTGAGATAAGGAGAAATTTCTTCTCTGAGGGTTGTAAATCTGTTGGTTTATCTGCCCCAGAGCGCCATGGAGGCTGGGTCATTGAATATATTTAAGGTGGTGATAGACAGATTTTTGAGCAATAAAGGAATAAAGGGTTATGGGGAGCGGGCAGGCAAGTGGAGCTGAGACCATGATCAGATCAGCCATGATTTTATTAAATGGCAGAGCAGGCTCTAGGCCAAATGGCCTACTCCTATTTCTTATGTTCTTATATTGATGCACAAGAATTTGTACAGTTACTGCTCAGCATCTTCTGTGATCTTCTCATTGCCTAATCCTTTGCTCACAACATCCTGCTATTATTTCCCCATTTAAGGACACAAATTATGCAAAATAGGTCTCAGTGTGACACAGGTACAACATCCCAAATCCGTCGCCCCGAAAACGGGAATTATCCAAAAACCGGACATTTTGCGCATCGTGGATGGAGTCATCCAGAATCATTCTCTGAAAACCGGACATTTTGAGGCAGCCAAGAGGGAGTCGTCCAGAATCTGGGATTATTCTCCAAAAACCAGACATTTTGAGGCGGCCGAGATGGTGACATCCTGCAGAGAGAGGGACTCGCGGAATCAAATAAGCGCCGAGGGTCCGCGGGAATCGGCGAGCGGAGTGAGTGTAGGGTGTAGAGATGAGCAAGTGATGGAAATTCTGCATCCCACCAACAGTTCTCTCACCCAGGGACCCGCTTATCAATGACCAGCCACCGGGCTCACTGACCCTACCTGGAAGGGTTGAGCCATCACTGGGGTCGGGAATTCTTCTCCTCGGCTCTGGATAGGCCAGAGTACCAGTGCGGACAGCGAAGTCCAAAATCCGTGAAAACCCAAAATCCGGCACGGACTGGGTCCCGAGGATTCCGGATGTTGTACCTGAACTAACATTAAATGTGTGGTTCAAACCATGAGACACAAATGATAAAGTCACAGGTTACATTTAACTGGTTCTAGCGTTGTTTTAAAGATATAATCACACTAGCACCTGTATGATATATTCTTTATTCACAGAGTGGCAAACCAATATTCTTTTTTTTTAATAATTAAGAGGCAAGGCACATAATGAACACCACCACCATGGCTGAAAAGAGGAGGAAATAAATGGTAATTCAAGTAGTAACGATTTGGTGACATACAGCCTGGGTTTTAAAAGCCTGTAGGTTGTAAAATACAGGCTGATTGAAGGTTCTGGGAAATAACAAGTTAGAGGAGGAGTTCGTGTCTCAATTTCAGTACACGGGGAATACAAGTTAAAACGCTTCGAAGTAGAGAAAAATGAAATATATTGTGGACCAAGATTATGTTTTTGTGTGGAGTCAGAGGAATACTACAGGAATGAATTTGGCATAGACACCGGAGGTTGGGTTCTTAGTTTATGAGCATTGCAAAGACTGCAGATTTCATTATGAGAGATATTTTTATGCAACATTTCCACTAGCTTAACTCTGTACTCTTTTGGATAGAAACCACCACTAACTGACTTCACTGATAACTCAGCATTCGATTTATTTTCTAAACAGCACATCTGCAACATTATTAACACTAGCTTATTTTCATCTCATTTTCTGAAAGTTATACAAGTTGAACCTCTCTGGTCCGGAAACATCCATGGTTCGGCATTAGTTTGCCGGCTGGGGGGGGGGGGGGGGGGGGAACACAATTTTAAGGCTCATGATTTTTCTCCCAAATTGCTCGCAGCAGTGTCCAGACTAAAATCTATCTACTAACCGGGAGTTTCCGATATTGCGCAGAATATGTTAAAGGTGCAGTCGGACATTTTTGGTCATAACTATAGATGTCGAATCGGTTGGACCAGATAGGTGATTCTAGAGGAATTCTGCCGGTTGTAGTGCAACTGTGGCCACTCCGCCCATATATACAGCGGAACCTGCTGAGAGGAGAGCAGAGCGGAGGACGAAGAGCTTGAGCCAGGGGATCTGCTCTCAGCGACCACCATCTCTCTCCCTTCTCAGCGAACGAGGACCTGGGGTCAGCAGCAGCTGCCGCCGTCATTGTGTAGATGGTCGGGAGGAGGGGAAACAGGTCTGGGCCAGAGCTGCCAGTTTTTTCAGCTCGATCCCACCTTGCATTTTTTCTTTTAAAAAATCCTGGTGGTTATTTAGGGTGAACACCAAGGTGGCTACAGCCCTCTGGTGAGAACCCTTGTGCCAGATAATGGGTACTAGGAGATGCTATTAACTCGCATAGTGAACTCTACAAACTCACCAGAGAGTGCTTTGCCGCCACCTTCCTGGTTCGGAAAATTCTCTGGTTCGGCGCTGGTCAGGTCCCAAGGGTACCGGACCATAGAGGTCCAATATGTATTCTATTCTCATATTCTGACAATGACTAAGGAGCAGCATTGGCAGAGGGGCAGGCCCGGAAGCAGTCACCTGCCAAATCGGTCAGTCAAGGACTGCTCAGTGTGGAACTCACTTTTTAATAGATTGAATTGCACAAACACACAAGAGTATGCTGTACAGCATGGGCATGTCTACTACAAATAGCTATTTGATAAAGTATTTATCATATAAATAAAATAAAATATTTGATAAATACAAATGATTCTATATTGTTGGATCCATCTCTTTCATATCAATTAACAAATTATAGGACTTTCAAGTCAAATATAATTTCCATTTATCAATGGTTTTATTGATGCAAGTTTCTTAAGAAAACAAGTCATAGATAAACAATTAATCATGATGCATTTGGTACATACTCCAGCTGGGGCCTAAACAGTGATTTATAAACGTTTAGCGTAATTTCATCTGCCATGTGTCTGTCCATTTCACCAGTCTATCTATGTCCTCCTGAAGTCTGTTACTATCCTCCTCATTGTTTACTACATTTCTGAGTTTCAGGTTATCTGCAAACTTTGAAATTAAGCCCTGTATACCCAAGTCCATGTCATTAATATATATCTAAAAGAGCAGTGGTCCTCATACTGATCCCTAAGGGACACCACTGTATACTTCCCTCCAGTCTGAAAAACAATTGTTCACCTCTACACTCTGTTTTCTGTCCCTTGGCCAATGTCCATATCCACGCTGCCACTGCCCCTCGATTCCCATGGGCTTCAATTTTACAAATAAGTCTATTATGTGGTACTTTATCAAACGCCTTTTGAAAGTTCATGTGCACTATCTTCATCAACCCTCTCGGTTATCTTATCAAAGTGCTCAATAAAGTTAGTCAAACACGATTTGCCTTTAACAAATCCGTGCGTGCTGTCATTTGTTAACCCATATTTTCCAAGTGACAAGAAATTTTGTCTCGAATTAATGTCTCAAAGTTTCCCCACCATTAACATTGGGATGGCTGGCCTGTAATGACCAGGCTGATCAGTCTCCCCTTTTTTTCTACAGGGATGTAATATTTGCAATCCTCCAGTTTTCTGGCACCGCTACCATACCGAAAGAGAATTGTAAGATTGTGGCCAGAGCCTTTGCCATCTCCATCCTTACTTCCCATAGCAAGCTAGGATGCATCCCATCCAAACCGGGTGACTTTTCTACTTTGAGCGCTGTCAACCTTTTAAATATCTCTTCAACTATTTTCATCCTATCCAAATTCTCTACTACCTCCTCCTTTACTGTGACATTGGCAGTATGCTAGTCTTTAGTAAAGACAGATGCAAAGCACTCATTTACATAAGAACATATGAACATAAGAAATAGGAGCAGGAGTAGGCCATTCGGCCCTTCGAGCCTGCACCACCATTCAATAAGATCATGACTGATCATTCACCTCAGTACTCATTTCCTGCTTTCTCTCCATATCCCTTGATCCCTTTAGCTGTAAGGGCCATATCCAACGAACTGGCATCAACAACTCTGCGGTAGAGAATTCCATAGGTTCACAATTCTGAATGAAGAAGTTTCTCCTCATCTCAATCCTAAATGGCTTACCCCTTATCCTTAGACTGTATCTCCTGGTTCTGGACTTCCCAAACATCGGGAACATTCTTCCTGCATCTAACCTGTCCGGTCCTGTCAGAATTTTATATGTTTCTATGAGATCCCCTCTCATCCTTCTAAACTCCAGTGACTAAAGGCCCAGTCGATCCAGTCTCTCATCATATGTCAGTCCAGCCATCCCAGGAATCAGTCTGGTGAACCTTCGCTGCACTCCCTCAATAGCAAGAACGTCCTTCCTCAGATTAGGAGACCAAAATTGAACAATATTCCAGGTGAGGCCTCACCAAGGCCCTGTACAACTGCAGTAAGACCTCCCTGCTCCTGTACTCAAATCCCCTAGCTATGAAGGCCAACATACCATTTGCCTTCTTCACCGCCTGCTGTACCTGCATGCCAACTTTCAATGACTGATTTATCATGACACCCAGGTCTCGTTGCACCTCCCCTTTTCCTAATCTGCTGCCATTCAGATAATATTCTGGCTTTGTGTTTTTGCCCCCAAAGTGGATAACCTCCCATTTATCCACATTATACTGCATCTGCCATGCATTTGCCCACTCACCTAACCTATCCAAGTCACCTTGCAGCCTCTTAGCATCCTCCTCACAGCTCACACCACCACCACCACCACCCAGTTTAGTGGTCATCTGCAAACTTGGAGATATTATACTCCTCAATTCCTTCATCTAAATCATTAATGTATATTGTAAATAGCTAGGGTCCCAGCACTGAGCCCTGGCGGCACCCCACTAGTCATTGCCTGCCATTCTGAAAAGGTCCCATTTATCCCGACTCTCTGCTTCCTGTCTGCCAACCAGTTCTCTATCCACATCAGTACATTACCCCCAATACCATGTGCTTTAATTTTGCACACCAATCTCTTGTGTGAGACCTTGTCAGAAGCCTTTTGAAAGTCCAACTACACCATATCCACTGGTTCTCCCTTGTCCACTCTACTAGTTACATCCTCAAAAAATTCTAAAAGATTTGTGAAGCATGATTTCCCTTTAATAAATCCATGCTGACTTGGACCGATCATGTCTCTGCTTTCCAAATGCGCTGCTATTTCATCTTTAATAATTGATTCCAACATTTTCCCCACTACTGATGTCAGGCTAACTGGTCTATAATTACCAGTTTTCTCTCTCCTTCCTTTTTTAAAAAGTGGTGTTACATTAGCTACCCTCCAGCCCATAGAAACTGATCCAGAGTCGATAGACTGTTGGAAAATGATTACCAATGCATCCACTATTTCTAGGGCCACTTTCTTAAGTACTCTGGGATGCAGACCATCAGGCCCCAGGGATTTATCGGCCTTCAATCCCATCAATTTCCCTTACACAATTTCCCACCTAATAAGGATATCCTTCAGTTCCTCCTTCTCACTAGAACCTCTATCCCCTAGTACTTCCAGAAGGTTATTTGTGTCTTCCTTTGTGAACACAGAACCAAAGTATTTGTTCAACTGGTCTGCCATTTCTTTGTTCCCCATTATAAATTCACCTAAATCTGACTGCAAGGGACCTACGTTTGTCTTCACTAATCTTTTTCTCTTCACATATCTGTAGAAGCTTCTGCAGTCAGTTTTTAATGTTCCCGGCAAGCTTCCTCTCATACTCTATTTCTCCCCTCCTAATTAATGGCTGATCTGATCATTGACTCAGCTCCACTTCCCTGCCCGCTCCCCATAAACCTTTATTCCCTTATCACTCAAAAATCTGTCTATCTCCACCTTAAATACATTCAATGATTCAGCCTCCACAGCTCTCTAGGGCAGAGAATTCTGCGCCAGAGCTGTGGAGGCTGGGTCACTGAATTTCAAACATGCGCCATCTCCACTAGAAGATCTCCTTTTTGATCCCTAATGGGCCCCATCTTTGCTCTGACTACCCTTTTACTACCTATATATTTCTAAAAGATTTTTGGGGTCCTTTTCATATGTTACTTGCTAATCTATTCTCAAACTCTCTTTGCCCCTCATATTTCCTTTTTCAGTTCTCTTCTATAATTTCTATATTCAGCTTGGTTCTCTATGGTATGAGCATGACATTGATCATAAGCCTCCTTTTTGTGTTTCATTTTAATCTCTATATATTTAGTCATCCAGCTCTAGCTTTGGATACCCTTCCTTTTCCCCTCGTAGCAATGTATCTGGTCTGTACCCAAACTATCTCCTCCTCTATCTCCCATTGCTCATTTACTGTTTTACCTGCCAGTCTTTGATTCCAAGCCACCTGGGCCAGATCCCCATTCAACTTACTGAAATTATCCCTCTAGAGTTGAGTATTTTCACATTTAATTGTTCCTTGTTCTTTAACTACTTAAACCTATTATGATCAATGTTTCCCAAATGCTCCCCTACTGAAATATGCTCTACTTGCCCCACTTCATTCACCAGAACCAGCAATCTTCCTTCTTCGTTGGGCTGGAAACATAGTGATCAAGAAAGTTCTATTCTACACATTTCAGGAATTCCTCGCCCTCTTATTTTCCCAGTCTACATTAGGATATTGAAGTTCCCCATTATCACTGCTCTATACTTCTTACATTTAATTGCTCCTCTATTTCCTTCCCACTATTTGGTGGCCTCTAGTATACATTCTGACCATCCACAGTTTTTAATAACATTATTTAACTGTCAGTGAGATACAATAGAGAGCCGTTTGTAGTTGTATAAAGTGATTTTTACATTTTTAAAAGAATTTCCAAACGAATCCATTGTGGTTGCCGTGATTTTTGTGTGTTAAAATGGGCCCAGCTACACCTGGATTCAAGGGCAGATTGATTTGAGTATTTGGCCGCCTGGCACACTCGCGAGCCCACACTGTGATACGTGTGTGCACTAGGTCCGTGCAGCAGACCTGGTCTCCAGTTGTCTTGGATAACCCTTGCCACTGGACCAAGACCTGGCTCTGTCAAGCCAGTGTGGTGGCTGGTGTGCAACGGCCACCCCACGTTAAAAAAAAATGCACACATAAGCATCTTCCACCTTTCAGCATGTCTTCAGGTCCTTCTTTGCAACACCTGTGAACTCGTCCTTTATTTGGCGTGGAAGCAAGTCATCCTCGTTTCGAGGGACCGCCTATGATGACCAAAGGCAGGAGACTATGATCATGGGTGTTAGTGAGGCGAGGAACTCTGGGAGTTATTTTTATACCAGAATGCCAGTAGTTTATGGGCTGAAAACCTCGGGGGTGGGGTGCGGGTGGGTGCAGATACGATGGCAAGTACTTCAGGGAATCGAATACGGCCAGAATGATCTCCTGGACTAGTTTGGGTCATTGGTATGAGTCAGAGAGGAATTTTCCCAGATTTTTTTCCTCAATTGGCCTGGGTTTTTAATCTGTTTTTTTGCCTCTTCCAGGAGATCGCATGGCTTTGGTTGGGGTGGAGTGTCAAAATGTTGCGACGTATGGGGTATCGCAGTTGTGTGGGGCGGACTGGTTGGGCCGGATGCTCTTTACCTTTCTGCCATTGTTCATTGGTTTATATGTAGCCTTCAGGGCTTCTGACCGAGGGCCATGTGGCTCTTTGTCAGCCAGCACGCACACAGTGGGCCAAAATGGCCTCCTTCTGCGCTGTGGATTTCTATGTTTCTATTACTTCTCTTAAGGTCACAATCGATCTCCACTCTAAAACTAGAGTGAGTTTCCTTGAACATTGACACTTTGGATTACTAAGTGTCCATTTTCCTTGGTTTTTCACAAATGTTACACTTTTGTTTCCCCTCAATAGACAAACATAAAATGAGAAAAAATTATCCCTTCAAAGCAAAGAACATATATAATTTATAATTCTGCAAGTTAAATGTCATCACTTCCTTTCATTGCTGTAAAATTATATTCTGCAAGGCAGTGCAAAGGCTTGTATGACAGACACAGCATTCATTGCTTGTTGTCATTGAGTAATATACTAATTGGTATAATTGATGCCACAAACTATTACCCAATTATTAAAGGATAAACCTACTGAGGAATAATCCCAGACACAGACCACCAGAAACTGCAGTCAACATCCAAAGATCCCCAGAGGGCTCAACCAGAGAATGGAATGTCTTCAGAAAGCTGACATTTGTTGTTGACTAATCTTTGTTGCAGCCGTCAGCTGTCTGAAGTAAATTTTCACCCAGTCATATCAGTGGAAGCCAAGCTTTCCTGCATTTATTCCTTCCTTGTTTTCATTTGCTATTTCTTAAAACTTCATTTGTTTTCAACTGAGGAATTGGTGCATTTTAACAAACTGTAGATCAATTTCATACCGTAAATCCCTACCCATTTTTAAAATTCAAAAATATGGACACCTTGATCATACCAATTATAATGAACAGCTCCTTTCAACTCAATCAATAGAATTACAGGTTGAACCTCCCTTATCCGGAACCTGGCCTGTTCTGGATAAGGGATTTTTCCAGACAAGGGATAGTCACGTTAAATTGGATGGTACAGGTACTGTACAAGGTGATATCAGAGCTGGCTGGCTTGGGGCTGGGAGTGCGGCAGAGAGATCATATGGGGGGGGGGGGGGGTGGTGGGGGCGGTGGATCGCGGGGTCAATGTGGGTCCGAGCCAGACAGTATCCCATTTACATTGCTTGACTCTTGTCTGCTGTAACTCTAACTGTCCTGCCCAAGAGAGATATTTCATTACTGCATGGATTAAAAATCAGCCAAGGAGTACATCCCCTCTGCGTACTTTGTAAACCAGGTTTGACACTACACTTTGTGGATTTGCACTCAATGCAGTGTCAATACCATGGCAGTGTCAAACTTCCATCTCCAGGGAGACTCACTCCGTTTATTCTAGAGTTTGGTCATGCCCTAACTCCAGATTTATACAGTGAGTTTAGCAGTGTGAAATGGAACCGTTTGCTAAACTTGTAATATAAATGTACCTTTACTCCCCAGGTCTTGCATAATAATAGGCTATTTTTACCTTGAATTAAATAATAAATGGTCAATTAGTTGATCAACGTCCCAATTTAAAAAAAATTAAAATCAAAGTCAGTAGTCTTCTGTAGAACAGCAACTTACTGTCTGCAATACTGTATCATCTGTCTAGCTTGATAAGTCAATTTATTTTAAACTTGAAACGGATCCCTGCGAAAGAGGTACAAGACTAATTAAAGCGCTTGAATCACAAACCGAGAGTGTTGCACGAGTGGTTTCTGAACAATATTTGAACCAAGATAAGATTATAGCCTGTGTGGGTAAATTACTCAAAGTATCTTTATCCTCATTCTTTGAATCAATTACCAAGAATGAAAAATCATCAAAGTCAGCAAGGGCCTGACTCTTTCAGAGACTTCTCCCCAGTACCAAGAGACCTCTCTTTCCTGCCCCTATAAAAGACAGACCTATTTATATTTTGTCCAGGTGACAGCTTGGTTTAGAGTTTGAAATCCTGGACCAAGAAGGACAAGAGCAGCAGGCACATGAGAACACCATCACCTGCAAATTCTCCTTCAAGTTACGCACCATCCTGGCTCGGAAATATACCGTCATTCCTTCATCGTTGCTGGGTCATAATCCTGGAACTCACCCCACCTTCTCCTAACAGCATTGTGGGAGTACAGGTACAGCGTCCCGAATACGGAACCCTTGGGACCGAGGCCGTTCCGGATTCCGCATTTTTCCAGATTTTGGAACGTCGTTCTGACGTCACGAATCTGGAAACACCCGTGCCCAGGTTCGGGTATTACTGGATTTTGGAACGTCAGAAGGGGGGGGGGGGCGGTGCTCGCCGAGGAGCTGTTCGAGTCGCTGGCCCCGTCGATGAGGTCGTCGGGTGGGGCCCCAGACGCCAAGGAGTTATCAGGTGGGCCCGGCCGCCGAGGAGCTGATCGGGAGGGGCCCCGCTGAGGAGGAGCTGATCGGGCGGCCCCGTCGCGGAGGTGGTGTTCGGGCAGACCGACGACGAGGCCCCGAGATAAGGGCAGCGGCGAGGTGAGGCCAGAGGTCGGGCAGCGACGTGGCGAGGCCGGAAGTTGGGCAGCGGCGTAGGGGGGCAAGGCCCGAGGTCAGACAGCAGCGTGGCGAGGGGCGGTGAGACGAGGCCTGAGGTTGGGCAGCGGCGGAGCTGAGGCAAGGCCAGAGGTTGGGCAGCGGTGGCGTGGCGAGGGGCGGTGAGGTAAGGCTCAAGGTCTGGCAGCAGCGGGACCTTGATCGGCACGGTCCAGATTCCGGAAAATTTTATGGATTCCGGACAACTCTGCCACCAATCAGTCCAGAGTCCAGATTCTGGAACTCCGGATATTGGACGCTGCACCTGTACCTTCACCAGAAGGACGGCAGCGGTTCAAGGCGGCACCACCACCTTCTCAAGCGCATTTAGGGATGGGAATAAATGCTGGCCTTGCCAGCAACGCCCAAATCCCTGAACAAATAAAAAAAAGAGACTATATAAATAGAAGTTTTTTAATCTTAGAATGGATCAAAACACCTTTTTTTACATACTTAACTTAAAATCTTTTTATTTAAAAAAACATTAGCACGGTGGTATAATGGGCCCAAGTTTCCACATGATTTGCGCCTGATTTTTAGGAGCAACTGGTGGAGAACGGACTATCTTAGAAATCGCAATTCTCCACATTTTTTTTTTCTGCAGTTCTAGTCAGGTAGAACAGTTCCACTTTGGAACAGAATTTTTTCTTCAAAAGGGGGCGTGTCCGGCCACTGACGCCTGATTTCAAAGTTTCCACAGTGAAAACGTACTCCA
The DNA here is from genome assembly GCF_044704955.1 of Pristiophorus japonicus. Lineage (NCBI taxonomy): Eukaryota > Metazoa > Chordata > Chondrichthyes > Pristiophoridae > Pristiophorus > Pristiophorus japonicus. The sequence continues at coordinate 51,833,487 of NC_091977.1, forward strand.
AACTATCTTAGAATGGAGCAGGTGAAGATTTTTGTAGAACTGAAAAAACCTGTTCTACACATTAAAAAATCAGGCGCAGGTTACAAATTAGGCATCCAGAACGAGGTGGGGGGTGAAGGGAAGTCATTAAATTCTACAATAAATCCTTATTTAAACTTATACAAATATTATACAAATAAATCCAACCCGAATAAACATTTCTAAGCAAAAAAAAAATTAAATAAACCATCTTCCTACCTGTGTGAAAGTGCTTCAGGCACGGAGAATACTGCAGTCAGCCTGAGACGCCCGTTCTTCCCGCCGGGGGCGGGGGGGCAGGAGGAGGAGGAGGCGCCCGTTCTTTCCCACGGGGGGGGGGGGAGGAGGCGCCCGTTCTTTCCCACGGGGGGGGGGGGGGGAAAGGAGGCGCCCGTTCCTTCCCGCGGAGGGGGGGGGGGGGGAGGAGGCGCCCGTTCCTTCCCGCGGGGGAGGGGGAAGGAGACGGTGAGAAGGCTGCAAGTGCTGATGGCAATGTGCTTTTATTAAAAAATTTTCAAAAATTAAACAGCTACAAAGAACTACAAAAATGGCCGAGTGCCAATGTATCCTTCACACTGCGCGTGCGCGAACGCTCCAACGCGCACGCGCAGCGTTGCCGGCAGGTAAAAAACTAATTTAAATAGTACCCGCCCCCTCCCACTTACAAAATCGGTACGAGTGTAGGCTCCGCCCCCCTGGGCACCGCGCCAGGCAGACAAGGAGCTGCAGAACGCTCCAGAATTGCGAGTTTTTTTTTGGGGCACCGTTTTAGGCGTGAAAAACGGGCGCCCAGCTCGGAGGGGCGCCCGTTTTTTATCGTGTGGAAACTTGGGCCCAATGTCTCTCTAGTGAGCTTTGCCGAGCTTGCTCTCAGCTTCAACAGTGTCATTCAGAACTGATGTAAACAACTAAATGAGAGAAAGATTGATCGAGATGTGACACATCTGTCCATCCTTTTATAGCTAGTGCTTCTAACAAGCCTACTGAAGAAAGACCCAATCATCAACAGATATTGTTGATGTTTGGCATAGCTGGGGCAGATGGTGATGAAACAGGTGTGTGTAATGCCAGATCTAAACTCTGCTTCAGTGACAGTGGGTTCAATTTTCCCCAAAGCATTTTTTTGGCGCACTTGAAGAGTTACGCCCAATTTTTGGGGGCCTAAGTACGCCAAAAAAAAAATATTCTAAGTTTCCCTGTTGGATTTCTTCATTTTGGAGTGACGTAACCCGACCTTTAGTTTTGGGATGGAGCCTTGATCTGCGCCAAAAAGATCGGGCTGCCATGGTAACCCAGGACACAATGAGAGCGGAGGCTGCAAAGTGAAACATACAGCCAGCTCCCAACACATTAAAAGAATAGAAAAACACAGCAGCAACTTGCCTCCAACCCCGCCCGAAGAGCTTGCCGGTCCGGTCCCATTCTCGGTCACCATTCCCCCGGTCCCGGTCCCATTCTAGGTCCCCTGTGAGAGAACCGGGGACCAAGAATGGGACCGGACCGGGAGAATGGGGACCGAGAATGGGGCCAGACAGCCTTCGGGCGGGGTTGGAGGCAAGTTGCTGCTATGCCACATACGCTGGCCTAACTCTCAAAATAACAAGATCATATCTATAACAAACAGTTTGTAAATAACTATAAATATACTACTCCTTCCTTTGAATATCTTACCACTGTAGGAGCCTAAATAGTCTATAGTTTCTTGGAAATTCTCAGTCTAGTCTGTAACAGATGAAACCTGCAACATTGTATCAATGTAATTAACTGGGTTCAGGAATCTGAACTGTGGTCAGTTTTTTATGCTACTTATAAGAACATAAGAAATAGGAACAGGAGTAGGCCATACGGCCCCTCGAGCCTGCTCCGCCATTCAATAAGATCATGGCTGATCCAATCATGGGCTCAGCTCCACCTCCCTGACCGCTCCCCATAACCCATTATCCCCTTATCGTTTAAGAAACTGTCTCTTTCTGTCTTAAATTTATTCAATGTCCCAGCTTCCACAGCTCTGAGGCAACAAATTCCACAGATTTACAACCCTCAAAAGAGATTTCTCCTCATCTCAGTTTTAAATGGGCAGTCCCCTTCTTCGATCATGCCCTCTAGTTCTAGTCTCCTCATCAGTGGTAACATCCTCTCTGCATCCACCTTGTCAAGCCCCCTCATAATCTTATACGTTTCAATAAGATCACACCTCATTCTTCTGAATTCCAATGAGTAGAGGCCCAACCTACTCAACCTTTCCTCATAAGTCAACCCCCTATTCTCCGGACAACCTAGTGAACCTTCTCTGAACTGCCTCCAAAGCAAGTATATTCTTTCGTAAATATGGAAACCAAAACTGCAGTATTCCAGGTGTGGCCTCACCAATACCCTGTATAGCTGCAGCAAGACTTTCCTGCTTTTATACTCCATCCCCTTTGCAATAAAGGCCAAGATTCCATTGGCCTTCCTGATCACTTGCTGTACCTGCACACTAGCCTTTTGTGTTTCATGCACCAGGACCACCGCCCCCCCCCCCCCCCGCCCCGCCCCCGCTGCACTGCAGTACTTTGCAATCTTTCTCTATTTAAATAATAACTTGCTCTTTGATTTTTTTCTGCGAAAGTGCATGACCTCACACTTTCCAACATTATACTCCACCTGCCAAATTTTTTCCCACTCACCTAGCCTGTCTATGTCCTTTTGCAGATTTTTTGTGTCCTCCTCACACATTGCTTTCTCTCCCATCTTTGTATCGTGTACTGTGACTGAATTTAAAGGGCAGCCACATAATCAAAACGAGACAAAAATTCCCAATTGTTTTCTCAGCAGGGTGTAGTGTACCAGGGCATTCTAGATCACTTTAGTTTATGGAGAATAGCAGTGGGAAGACTGGCATTTACATTCATAGATTATCTGTTTAATGCTAAAGTCCATTTGTCTCAAGTCAAGCCGAACTTTCCACCTGCTCTGCTCGAGTCAGCATATCATTCATTACAAGAAACCTCAATGACTGGTCATTATCCATCACCAAGCAAACTGTGCCATATTCCCAATTCTTTCACCTTTCTTGGATTCCTGCCTTCTCATGCTGAATCAAATTGATGTGCAACCTCGGTGAGCTTCAAATCCAAAAGGTAATCCCTCACAGGCTCACCTCCAAAACATTTCCCATCTGTGTCATTACCTCCCCCCCCCCACCATCAAAACCCTCATTCATGCTTTGATCACCTCCAAACTTGTCTTTTCCAAGGTACCACTTACATAAACTCAAACTCATCCAGAACTTCACCACCTGCATACTAGCCTTCACTAAGTTCCACTTATCTCCCCTATCTTTGCTAATCTCCATTGGCTCACTCAGCTTGTAAATTTCAAAATCCTCCTCCGCATCTTCAAATCCCTCCATCTCATTACTCCCTACTTATATAACCTCCTGCTCTTTCAACTCCAGTAAACACATTGAACCTCTCTGGTCCGGGATTCTCTGGTCCGGAAACATCCGTGGTTCGGCATTGAGTTTGCGGAACTGCCGCTTTCCTGGGCCTGGGCTTGGAGCTCATCGTTAAGCGCTCCCATGACGCTCAGCATCTCACTGCTTCCTCATTGTGGAATTGTGCGACTTAACAGCGCAGTAAAGAGACAGAGAAATGGCCAATCAGCAACATTCCCCGCCTTACCTCCCTCACTCAGTGATCACCAGCACGGACCTCCCATGGTTTGAAAAATTCTCTGTTTCGGCACCAGTCAAATCCCGAGGGTTCAACCTATACTGCATGTTTCCCCTTCCCTCCTTTCTATCATTGGTGGCAGAGTTGTCAGACATTCATTGTGACACTCTGGAACCCTCTCCTCAATTCCCCATGCCTGGTTATACATTTCCTATCTTCAAAGGTCTTCTTAAGACCCACATCTTAAACAGTACTTTCAGTCACTGCCACAAATCTACTATTGTTTTGGGGCATTTCACCACATTAAAGGTAGTACATGTGTTATAATCAACATCATTTTGTACAAACTTTGGTAATGAAATCTTTTGCTTACTATGTCCCTTGAAGGTCTGATGAATGCAAACCACCTCTTGCATGTGTGCAAATGTTACTTCAAGACTATTTTCATTAGTGCCAAAGAAATTGGCTAGAAGCTTCATCATTGTGATTTCAGCAGCAGGCAGGACTTAAGAATCTCTGCATAGTTGGTGGTAAATTTTATGTTGTTTTCCTTAGGTCAGGGTCATGATTCGTGTGATGTGTGCACATAGCTCTGGAAGAATTGCTAGTAGTCTTCAAAATTTCTTGGCACATTTTCTTGTTGCACAATTTACACAAGGCTAGCGGTCTAATCTATTTTCTTAAAAAGGTGCAATATTCCTTTTGCTTCTACTTTTCAAACAATCATTAGCATCAAATCTTCTAAGAATTTGTTTTTTATTACTTCTATTTTGCACATGTAGAAGACTTCTGAATCTGAACTGACCATTGCAGCTTTCAAAAACACTACTTCCTCAGTCTTTTCAATTTACCGCTAGTGTAGACTTCATCATCATCAAACGAAGAAATAATTTGCAATAATGTCACACAGGGAAGTTAAAGAAAGTAAGAAGTGCTGCGTTATTGGTTTAGTGAACTCATTCTTCATCACTGCATCACTTCACAATCCTGAAATTCTGAAGCTGCAAATCTCAGGATTTGGGGAGAGTTAAATTGGCTAGAATCTTTAGTTTGAAAACTCTGGCTTAAGGGAGGAAACCAGAACAGGATTCCAATTACTTTTGATTTGTATTTTTAATACAAACACAAGAAACATGCAACTTATTGAACAATACTTAAGTGGGCCAAACACTTTTTTTATTACTGAACTGAATTTCAAGGCCACAGTTCAGGAAATCTATCTGTTCACATAACATAATTTCAAGCAGGTACTCATCATCATAGGCAGTTCCTCGAAATCGAGGAAGACTCGCTTCCATTCAAAGTGAGTTCTTGGGTGATTGAACGGTCCAAAACACAGGTGGGACAGATAGTCGTTGAAGGAAAGGGTGGATGGGACTGGTCTGCCGCACACTCCTTCCGCTGCCTGCGCCTGTTTTCTGCATGCTCTTGACGACAAGACCCGAGGTGCTCAGCACTCTCCCGGATGCTCTTCCTCCACTTAGGGCGGTCTTTGACCAGGGACTCCCAGGTATCGGTGGGGATGTTGCATTTTATCAAGGCGGCTTTGTGAGGGTCCTTGAAACATTTCCTCTGCCCACCTGGGGCTCAGCTGCCGTGTAGGAGTTCTGAGTCTTGTGTCAGGCGAACAATGTGGCCCACCCAATGGAGCTGGTCGAGCATGGTCAGTGCTTCAAAGCTGGGGATGTTGGCCTGATCGAGGACACTAACGTTGGTGCATCTGTCCTCCAAGGGGATTTGCAGGATCTTGCAGAGACATCGTTGGTGGTATTTCTCCAGCGATTTGAGGTGTCGACTGTAAATGGTCCACGTCTCTGAGCCATACAGGAAACATAGAAACATAGAAAATAGGTATAGGAGTAGACCATTCGGCCCTTCTAGCCTGCACCATCATTCAATGAGTTCATGGCTGAACATGCAAAAGTTCAGTACCCCATTCCTGCTTTCTCGCCATACTCCTTGATCCCCCTAGTAGTAAGGACTACATCTAACTCCTTTCTAAATATATTTAGTGAATTGGTCTCAACAACTTTCTGTGGTAGAGAATTCCACAGGTTCACCACTCTCTGGGTGAAGAAGTTTCTCCTCATCTCGGTCCTAAACGGCTTACCCCTTATCCTTAGACTGTGACCCCTGGTTCTGGACTTCCCCAACATTGGGAACATTCTTCCTGCATCTAACCTATCTAAACCAGTCAGAATTTTAAACGTTTCTATGAGATCCCCTCTCATTCTTCTGAACTCAAGTGAATACAAGCCCAGTTGATCCAGTCTTTCTTGATATGTCAGTCCCGCCATCCTGGGAATCAGTCTGGTGAACCTTCGCTGCACTCCCTCAATAGCAAGAATGTCCTTCCTCAAGTTAGGAGACCAAAACTGTACACAATACTCCAGGTGTGGCCTCACCAAGGCCCTGTACAACTGTAGTAACACCTCCCTGCCCCTGTACTCAAATCCCCTCGCTATGAAGGCCAACATGCCATTTGCTTTCTTAACCGCCTGCTGTACCTGCATGCCAACCTTCAATGACTGATATACCATGACACCCAGGTCTCGTTGCACCTCCCCTTTTCCTAATCTGTCAGCATTCAGATAATAGTCTGTCACTCTGTTTTTACCACCAAAGTGGATAACCTCACATTTATCCACATTGTACTTCATCTGCCATGCATTTGCCCACTCACCTAATCTATCCAAGTCACTCTGCAGCCTCATAGCATCCTCCTCGCAGCTCACACTGCCACCCAACTTAGTGTCATCCGCAAATTTGGAGATACTACATTTAATCCCCTCGTCTAAATCATTAATGTACAATGTAAACAGCTGGGGCCCCAGCACAGAACCTTGCGGTACCCTACTAGTCACTGCCTGCCATTCTGAAAAGTACCCATTTACTCCTACTCTTTGCTTCCTGTCTGACAACCAGTTCTCAATCCACGTCAGCACACTACCCCCAATCCCATGTGCTTTAACTTTGCACATTAATCTCTTGTGTGGGACCTTGTCGAAAGCCTTCTGAAAGTCCAAATATACCACATCAACTGGTTCTCCCTTGTCCACTCTACTGGAAACATCCTCAAAAAATTTCAGAAGATTTGTCAAGCATGATTTCCCTTTCACAAATCCATGCTGACTTGGACCTATCATGTCACCTCTTTCCAAATGCACTGCTATGACATCCTTAATAATTGATTCCATCATTTTACCCACTACTGATGTCAGGCTGACCGGTCTGTAATTCCCTGTTTTCTCTCTTCCCTCCTTTTTTAAAAAGTGGGGTTACATTGGCTACCCTCCACTCCATAGGAACTGATCCAGAGGGCGGGTTTCGCTACAGCCCTGTAGACCATGAGCTTGGTGCCAGATTTGAGGGCCTGATCTTTGAACACACTCTTTCTCCGGCGATCGAAGGTTGCACTGGTGCACTGGAGGCGGTGTTGGACCTCGTCATCAATGTCTGCCCTTGCTAATAATAGGCTCCCGAAGTATGGAAAGTGGTCCACGTTGTTCAGGGCCCGCCGTGGATCTTGATGATTGGGTGGGGCAGTGCTGTGTGGCAGGGTCAGGTTGGTGGAGGACCTTTGTCTTACGGATGTTTGGTGTAAGGCCCATGCTTTTGTACACCTCGGTGAAGATGTTGTCTATGACTTGGAGTTCAGTCTCATGTGCGCAGTCGCAAGCGTCGTCCACGTGTTGTAGCTCAACGACACTACAATGCAGTAACTCAAAATGAAGAACTCAATCCTAAGGTTTATATACGGAGTTGAGAAGGGTAGGAAATTTGATGCTTGAGAGAACTTGAGAATGAGGATTAATTCTGTACGGCCTCCACTAACTAATTGTTGGAGAACAAAGAAGCAGGAATTACACCACAAGATTCAGATAAGGGATAACCCTGATCACAGGTGGACTGCACTTGCATTGTTTTTAAAAACGGAGAAGGTGACACTGACGCAAGTCGTTTCTGAAATCCAATCACCTGATTGAAAATCTTCGAACCCTAAAATAAGATAAAACGCTTATACAAATCATCCAACAAGATGACTGTAAAGTATTACTGAGCAAGAGGATGTTTCATTATCTCAGTGCACTCAATATTGAAATTTCAACTCAGTCAATAATCTTTTAATACTACACCTCCTGGTGAATAAACAATCCACTTTCTCTTTAATAAGAATTTTTTTTTTTTTTAAAAAGAGGCCCAGAGAAATAAAAAAAACACTTCCACTAATTTGCTTTTTTTGTATAGAAAAATGGATAGAAATATATAAGATCCCAAAACACCGAATCTTGTAAAGTCTCGTAATAAATACCATGTAATAAGAATGGAAGGCGAGTTGTTCCATAACCATAATTCTAATTATAAACAAGTTGAATTGGAGAATGCAGTCCCCAAAGCACCCACCGGCAACAATCCTACATAATAAAAATGACTCAATTATCTCTTGAATTCATTTATATTGTCTGTTTCAAATAGTAACTTTGGGTGTAAAAGTTCTTCCCATCTTGCTTTCATACGCTTAACTTAATTTTAAAATGTGTGTCCTCTAGTATTTGAACCCTTCACCACAGTGAATATTTTGCTTAGATCAATTTTGTCAATTTCCTTGATAATCTTGCAAACTTCAATTAGAGCATCTTCCTAAGCCCCAACATCATTGTTGCTCGTCTCTGTACCCTCAACGACAGCAATATCCTTCCTATGATTTGGTGACAAGAACTGCACTAATTATTCCAGATAGGATCTGACCAACACATCGACCGCAATTTCCAGGCCAAAGGCTTGCCGCCCACGTATACCTCAGAACCGAAAGAAAACTACGTACTTATCTGTTGTCTCCAGAGCTTCGGACTCTTGCAATCCTGGGCCTGCAGGTGTACGCCTATGTAAAGGCCCACGCAGCCAAGGGGCGCCTGCAATTTGCAAGCATCCCTGTGATCACGTGGGCCAGGCTAACCAATGAAATGGGAGATTCCTATTATTCTTATGGCAATTCCATTTACGTATGGAATCTCCCCAAGCAAAATAGAACTCACCTAAAATACAATTTCACAACACAGAGATAAAAATCAGATTCAAATTTAATTAAAATACTCTTATTAAACATGAATAAAAATGTAATTTTTTGAAAAATAAACATTTTTTTTTTTAAACGGGACAAAAATAACCAAAACTAATTTTAAATGTAAATGAATGTTAAAGATCATTATTTTAACACTTATTTTAACTCTTACGTTGGTAAAAAAAAAGGCCTTACACCTGCCTTTACCAGTTGTAAGGATTTGGTGGGTATTCACTGGGCAGTAGTTGGGCAAGTAGCAAAACTCCAAGCCAGCGAAAGTATGATCGGTCCAGGAAAAACGACAGATTGCAAGTTCCGGGTTTTCGCACATGCGCATCGCATGCGGAAACCCAGAACTTGCAGGGCACTTACAACAGGCCCCATAAAATCTGATCCATTATATTGCCTCTTTTATTTTAATTCTATACTTTTGCTAATGTAGATAATACATTATTTATCCTTATTACTGCAGTTAAGTATTTTGCTAATGATTTCATAGATGCTAGATCACTTTCCTGGCCAGTATCATTGTTCCATTTAACATACACTGCCTATTTTGCTACCTTACTCCCATCATTGTTTTACACTAACCACTTGAAATTCCATCTGCCAACTATATATTGGTCCAGTTATCTATAGATTTAAACCTTCTGAATCTGGTGGCATTGATTCTCAGTGTTTGCACTGCTTCCGATGTGGCATAATCTGGAAAATTGTAGATTTAACTTACGGTGCCCTTGTCCAAGGACCAGGCCTAAGATTAACTCCCATCTTTTTGTATGTATGTATGTATGTATAATTATATATATAGTGCCCAGTTCACATCGAACTCCATGTATAGTACATGTATACTGAGACACAAGGAAGCAGGTAAGAGCAGAGACACAAGGCTGATCCCTACTATTAGAGAACTGAGGCACAACAAAGACTGGAGAAAGTTGGGCTCTTTAACCTTGGAAAAAAAACTTGAGAGGTGACTTCGGAAAGGTATAAAATGGAGAGTGAGCAGCATTGAAAAAGATAGTTCTGGAAATTGCTTCAAATTAAAACATAAAAGTTGGAAAAGAAACACCGGTTCAAACTGGAAAATTGCAAAATTAGGATGGATGCTGGGAAGTTTGTCTTCACACAAAGAATTTTCAACTTCAGCAGGCATGTAAAATGGATTCCAATGGAAAGCAAAATCAGCAGTAGCAGCCAATCCACTACCATCTGTTTTACCTCCCCGAAGTTGAAAGTTCTGCCCCGGAATCATTTAAGAAAACAATTATGTCATAATGGCAAGACTGCAGGGTCCTTCTGGATGAATGGCCAAACTAATTTGTTAATCTCTTTCCAGTCCATTTACCGCTACCCTCCATGTCCTATTTCTAAGCAAATTTTCTATCCAGCGGCTGAACTCCTTTTACACAACTCGTTAACTTAGATATTAACCACCAATATGGAACATTGTCAAGAGCTTTTGGAATATTTGTTAATTGCATTTCCCCAGTCCACCATGTCTTTCAAAAACTATAGCAGGTAAAATACAATCTCTTTTGCTTGAATCAACACTGGTTGAATCAATGGAATGCTTGCAAGTTATACTTTTCAAGGGGTTTGCCTCTAGCTCTTTAAAGATTTTCCCTAAAAATGACATAAAATGTATGCGTCGATGTTTTCCAGGTGTTTCTCTGGATTCTTCCTTAATCACTGGAGTTGGGTTAGCTATTTTCAATCCTCAGGAATCTCTCTTGAATTTAGCAAGTTTACAAAAAATTCAATTAAAGTTTCACTAATTTCAGTCCCCGTCTTATCGAAGGCTTGTGGATGTAAGTTGTCTGAAACAGATGCTTTGTCTATTGCTATTTTTAATCTCATATCCGACTTATGCAATCTTCATCATTTTGCCTGGGTGAAGATAAATGCAAAGCAACCACTTAATAATTCTGCTATTTCTTTGTACCTATATTCGAGGCCCCCCTCATAATTTTGCGAACACTATGGTTCACCCTTTGTGTGTTGCGTATGTACTTAGAAATCCATTTCTATTATTTCAGATGTACTCAGCACTTTTACATTTAAGGTGTAATTTTGAGGGGATCTCAATAGATGCGAGGAGAGGTCAAAGATACGCCTATAGCAACAACTTGCATTTATATAGCACCTTTAACAGTGAAACGTCCCAAGGCGCTTCACAGGAGTACGGAGATAAAAAATTTGACACCGAGCCACACAAGTAGAAATTAGCGCAGGTGACCAAAAGCTTGGTCAAAGAGGTATGTGTTAAGGAGTGTCTTGAAGGAGGAAAGAGAGGTAGAGAGGAAGCGAGGTTTAGGCTGGGAGTTCCAGAGCTTGGGGCCTAGGCAACAGAAGGCACCACTACCAATGGTTGAGCAATTATAAATCGGGGATGCTCAAGAGGGCAGAATTAGAGGAGCGCAGACATCTCGGGGAGTTGTGGGGTTGGAGGAGAATATAGATAGGGAGGGGTGAGGCCATGGAGGGATTTGAAAGTAAGAATGAGAATTTTGAAATCGAGGCGTTGCTTAACCGGAAGCCAATGTAGGTCAGCGAGCACAGTGGGCAGCCGAGATTTGGATCACTTCTCGTTTACATAGGGTAGAATGTGGGAGGCCAGCCAGGAGTGCTTTGGAATAGTAAAGTCTAGAGTTTACAAAGGCATGGATGAGCTGAGGCAAGGGTGGAGACGGTCGACATTACAGGGAGGTGGAAGTAGGCAGTCTGAGTTATGCTGCGGATGTGTGGTCGAAAGTTAATTTCAGTGTCAAATATGACGCCAAGGCTGCGAACAGTCTGGTTCAGCCTCAGACAGGAGTAGCGGAGAGGGATGGAATCAGTGGCTAGGGAACGGAGTGGGAACCGAAAATAATGGCTTTGGTCTTCCCACTATTCAAAATTTCTGCTAATCCAGAACTGGATGTCAGACAAGCAGTCTGACAATTTAGAGACCGTGGAGGGATCGAGAGAAGTAGTAGTGAGGTAGGGCTGGGCGTTATCAGCGTACATGTGGAAACTGATGCTATGTTTTCGGATTATGTCACCAAGGGGCAACATATAGATGAGAAATAGGAGGGGGCCAAGGATAGATCCTTGGGAGACACCAGAGGCAACGATGCGGGTGCGGGAAGAGAAGCCGCTGCAGGTGATTCTCTGACTAGGATTAGATAGATAAGAAAGGAACCAGGTAAGTACACGCAACTGTATGACAGTGGTGAGGCACTGGAGAAGGATAGAGTGGTCAATCGTGTCAAAGGCTGAAGATGTCAAAAAGGATGAGGAGGGACCGTTTGCCTTTGTCACAGTCGTAAAGGATAAGAGCGGTTTCGGTACTGTGGCAGGCACGGAAACCGGATTGGAGGGATTCAAACATGGATCATCATCAAAGTCCTGATTCCCCAATCCACAATCGTTGTTAGCAAGGCTCCGCACCATCAACAGAATTTAGTAAAACGTCGCCTTTCATTTTTCTCTGCCGTCCAATGCTTCAGTTTTTTTTATTACTTGCAAAAACTTTCAGATTTAAAATATCTTTTCTCTTGGATCCCATAGGCTGGAGATTGCAGCACATTATACAGACAAAATTTTTTCACGTATGTGAATGTTAATCTCAGAATAATAAACTGCACTTCACAATCAACTATGAAAATACACAACCGGCAAGATCATAACACACCCATCCCCATTAGCACAGGACATAGATTTAAAGTAATTAGGGGGAGGTTTAGAGGAAATATGAAAGGAAATTACTTCACCCAGAGGGTAGCGGGGGTCTGGAACTCACTGCCTGAAAGGGTGGTAGAGGCAGAAACCCTCACCACATAAAAAAAAAATTACTTGGATGTGCACTTAACGTGCTGTAACCGACAGGGCTACGGATTAAGAGCTGGAAAATGAGATTAGGCTGGATAACTCGACCGACAGGCGCAGACACGATGGGCCAAAATTGCCTCCTTCCATGCTGTAAATTTCTGTGATTCCATGAAGTCGCTACCTAGAATCATAGAATAGTTACAGCATAGGAGGCCCGGTGAGCCCATGCCAGCTCTCTGCAAAAGCACTTCAGCTAGTCTCACACCCCTGCCCTTTCCCCGTAACCCTGCAATTTGTTTTCCTTCAGGTACTTATCCAATTTCCTTTTGAAAGCCACGATTGAGTCTGCCTCCACCACTCTTTCAGGCCGTGCATTCCAGATTCTAATCACTCGCTGTGTAAAAAATGTTTTCCTCGTGTTGCTTTTAGTTCTTTTGCCAATCAGCTTAAAACTGTGTCCTCTGGTTCTTGAGCCTTCCGCCAATGGGAACAGCTTCTCTCGATCTACTCTCATGATTTTGAACTCCTCTATCAAATCTCTTCTCAACCTTCTCTGCTCCAAGGAGAACAACCCCAGCTTCTCCAGTCTATCTACGTAACTGAGTCCCTCATCCATGGAACCATTCTCGTAAATCTTTTCTGCATTCTCTCCAAGGCCTTCACATTCTCCTCAAATGGAGTATTGTGTCCAATTCTGGGCATCACACCCTAGTGTGGCACCAAGAATTGGACATAATACTCCAAGTTGAGGCCTAACCAGTGTTATATAAAGGCTCATCATAACTCCCTTGCTTTTGTACTCTATGCCTCTATTTATGAAGCCCAGGATCCCGTATGCTTTTTTAACCGTTTTCTCACGCCACCTTCAACGATTTAGATACATATACCCTCAGGTCTCTCTGTTCATACACCCCCTTTTGAATTGGATCCTTGAATTTATATTGCCTCTCCTTGTTCTTCCTGCTAAAATGTAGCACGTCGTTCTTTGCTGCGTTGAATTTCATCCATCACGTGTCTGCCCATTTCACCAGCCTGTCTATGTCCTCTAGAAGTGTATCACTATCCTCCTCACTGTTCACTATACTTCCAAGTTTTGTGTTATCTGTAAATTTTGAAATTGTGCCCTGTACATACACATCCAAGTCATTGATATATATCAAGAAAAGTAGTGGCCCGAGTACCGACCCCTGGGGAACATCCTGTACACCTTCCTCCAGTCAAAGAAACAACCGTTCACCACTAGTCTGTTTCCAGTCACTTAGCCAATTTTATATCCATGCTGCCACTGTCCCTTTTATTCCATGGGCTTCAACTTTGCTGACAAGTCTATTATGTGGCACTTTAACAAACGTCTTTTGGAAATCCATGTACATCACATCAATTCTCTGCGTTACCACATCAAAAAACTCGATCAAGTTAGTGAAACATGATTTGCCTTTAACAAATCCATGCTGGCTTTCCTTGATTAATCCACACTTGTCCAAGTGAATGTTGCCTTGGTAGCTTCCCCACTACCAAGGTTAAACTGACTGGCCTGTGGTTGCTAGGTTTATCCTTATACCCTTTTCTGAACAAGGATGTAACATTTGCAATTCTCCAGTCTTCTGGCACCACTCCTATGTCTAAGGAGGGTTGGAAAATTATGGCCCGTACCTCCACTTTTTCCACGTTAACTTCCCTCAGCAGCCTAGGATGCATCCCATCCAGTCCTGGTGACTTACCTACTTGAAGTATAGCCAGCCTTTTGAATAACTCCTCTATCAATTTTTAACCTATCCAGTATCTCCATTACCTCCTCTTTCACTATGACTTTGGCAGCCTCTTCTTCCTTGGTAAAGATAGATGCAAAGTACAGTTGTAACTCTCCAAGTCTGGCACCCTCGGGGCCTGACCGGTGCCGGAACAGAGAATTTCCCGAACTATGGGAAGCTTTGCTTACCGGTACCGGTGAACAGCTCCTGTTTGTGTGAGTATGTGCCACAGCAGCCTGTGGACGGCACCCTCAGCACCCACACACGCACTCACTGACTGACAGTCCCAGCCGATTGCGGAACACACGGATTGACTGCAATGGCAGATCAATCAAAACAATAAAAAATATAAACACTCCTCTCCTGCAGGCCCAACAAATGCCAAACCATGGATGTTTCCAGATGAAAGAGTCCAAGACTAGAGAGCTACAACCTGTACTAATTTATTACCTCAGCCATGTCTTCTGCCTCCATGCGTAGGTCTCCATTTTAGTCCCTAATCGGCCCCACCCTTCCTCTTACTACCCGTTTATCATTTATTATGCCTATCGAAGACTTTTGAATTCACTGTTATGTTAGCTGCCAATCTATTCTCATACTCTTTCTTTGCCCCTCTTATTATCTTTTTCACTTCCACTCTGAGCGTTCTATATTCAGCCTGATTCTCACTTGTATTCTCAATCTGACATCTGTCATACACCCCCTTTTTCTACTTCATCTTACTCTCGATCTCTTTCGTCATCCAGGGAGCTCAGACTTTGGTTGCCCTACCTTTTCCCCCTTGTGGGAATGTACCTCGAGTGTACCCCAACCATCTCCTCTTTAAAGGCAGCCCATTGTTCTATTGCAGTTTTGCCTGCCAATCATTAATTACAATTTATCTGGGCCAGATCCATTCCCAACCCACTGAAATTGGCTTTCCTCCAATTAAGTATTTTTACTCTAGATTGCTCTCTGTCCTTTTCCATCGCTAATCTAAACCTTATGATACGATGATCACTGTTCTCTAAATGTTCCCCCACAACACTTGCCTCACCTCATTCCCCAGAACCAGATCCAGCAAGGCCTCGTTCCTTATTGGGCCGGAAACGTACTGATCAAGAAAGTTCTCCTGAACACACTTCAGAAATTCTTCCCGCTCTCTGCCCTTTACACTATTATCCCAGTCTACATTCGGATAGTTAAAGTCCCCCATTATCACTACTCTATAGTTCTTGCACCTCTCTGTAATTTCCTTGCAAATTTGCTCCTATATATCCTTCCCACTAGTTGACAGCCTGTAGAATACACCTAGTGCAATGGTACCTCTATTATTTCTTAACTCTAACCAAATAGATTTTGTCCTTGACCCCTCCAGGACATCCTCTCTCCCCAGCACTAAAATTCTCCTTAACCAATACTACCACTCCACCTACTTTCTTTCCTGGGAAATTAGATTAAGGTATGGGACAGTTGATGAGCAGTGGCAGATATTTCATAACTCACGGCAAAAATATATCCCAATGAGAAGGAAAGACTTTAAGAGAAGGGATAAGCAATCCGTGGATAACTAACGAAATAAGGGATGGTATCAAATTGAAAACAAGAGCATACAAGGTGGCCAAAACTAGTGGGAGGCCAGAGGATTGGGAAATTTTTAAAAGCCAGCAAAGAACGACTAAAAACATAATAGGCTCAAAATTGGTCCACCCCATTTTTCGGCACACTCACTGGAGATGCGCCGCTTTTCTGCATTGAAAAGTGCTCAGAAGAAAGAAAAAAAAAAAAAAAAAAATCGGTCCCCACTTTGGGCGCTGTCCGGCCTCTCTCGGGTCTTCGCGCAGCATAGCCAGTCGGGTCGGAGGGCAGAGCCAGCGTCCCACGCTGAAAACAGTGCCGGGACGTCTGTACATGTGCGTTGGACTGTGCGCTCATGCACAGTAGCTCCTGCCCCCAGCCTCTCCGTGTGCATGCTGCAGCGTGGGATCTGATCATCATCATACAGGCTGCTGGTGCATCCCGCCCCTATCCCAGGCAGAGTGGCCTACCGCACAGGCCGGCCGCTGCCTTCCCAGGCTGAAGATGAAAGTAGAGTAGGACTTACTTACTTCTATTTTTTATTTGGATATTTAGAAAAAATTATATAAGTATGTTTTGTCTCGTGAATAGTGGTGACCATTTGTCAAGCCTATTTACCTGGTGCTATTGTGAAAGAAGAACATAAGTGACGGAGGAACACAGAGAATATCTTATTTATTGAAATAGACTATATTTAGATAATATGGGCTCAATTTTGGCCCAGTATAATCATTGCAAACAAATAGCTGTTTAAATTAGTTGAGAGATTAGGGCAATTTAACACAACTATCTTTTACTACTTTTATTTTTGTAGTTTAAGCTTCCATGAATGCTTCTGTTGTATAGTAAATTAACTTTGCAAAGTTTGTCATATGATGTCCTGTATAGCTGTTTGATTCTATTCACAATCTTTAGTCAAGTCATTAAGTTCTGCTGGCCTCTGATGTACCTACCTGCGCTGATTTCTTAACTCTCCGATGATTTCTTAACTCTCCTCAAGGGTTTTCACAAGCAGCCACATATGCTCAGTTAGTTTGGAGTAACTATTAGCTGGTCAAAGTGGCCTAAATGGCCAAAGCGGGCATAGGTGGCTGGTAACGCCCCCTTTTGAAAAAAAAACTTTAAAAATCCTAACTAACTCACTTACACTGGTGCAAATTGAATGTGCAAAATGTGGATTTTTAAGATACTCCAGAAAAAACAAGTTGCTCCAAAAAAAAAAACAGAGCAACTCCTTGCCAATTTTGAACAAAGCGAGGGAAGCTAGATTATGAAAGTAAACTAGCATGAAATAAAAACAGATAGTAAGAGTTTCTACAAGTACATAAAAAGGAAATGAGTGGCTAAAGTAAATGTTGGTCCCCTAGAGGTTGAGACTGGGGAATTTATAATGGGAAACAGGGAAATGGCAGAGACGTTGAACAAATATTTTGTATAGGTTTTCATGGTAGAAGACACTAAAAACATCCCAATAGTGGATAATCATGGGCTATAGGGAGGGAGGAACTTAATACAATCACTAACGTAGTAGTACTCGAATAATGGGATTAAAGGCGGACAAGTCCCCTGGACCTGATGGCTTGCATCTTAAGGTCTTAAGAGAAGTGGCTGCGGAGATAATGGATGCATTGGTTGTGATCTACCAAAATTCCCTGGATTCTGGGGAGGTCCCAGCAGATTGGAAACCCACAAATGTAACGCCCTATTTAAAAAAGGAGGCAGACAAAATGACGAGGAAACCATAGACCAGTTAGCCTAATATCTGTAGTTGAGAAAATGCTGAAGTCCATTATTAAGGAAGCAGTAGCGGGACATTTGGAAAAGCAAAATTCAATTAAGCAGAGTCAGCATGGTTTTATGAAAGGGAAATCATGTTTGACAAATTTGCTGGAGTTCTTTGAGGACTGCAGGGAATCGAATACAGCCAAGGTGATCTCCTGGACTAGTTTCGATCGCCTGGATGGGTAGGAGAGGAATTTTCCCAGATTTCTTTTCCCCCAATTGGCCTGGTTTTATTTGGTTTTGCCTCTCCCAGGAGATCACATGGCTCCGATTGGGGAGGTGTGTAGAACATTTCAGTGTAAGGGATGTCACAGTTGTGTGGGGCAGATTGGTTGGGCTGGGTGCTCTTTACCTTTCGCCATTGTTCATTGGTTTATATGTAATTTTCAGGGCCACTGACCGAGGGCCATGCGGCTCTTTGTCGGCCGCCGTGGACATGATGGGGCCGAAATGACCGCCTTCTTATAAATTTCCATGTTTCTATGTAACGAGCAGGGTGTATTTGGATTTCCAGAAGGCATTCGATAAGGTGTCACATAAAAGGTTACTGCACAAGATAGAAGTTCACGGGATTGAGTGTAATATATTAGCATGGACAGAGGATTGGCTAACTAATAGAAAACAGAGAGTCAGGATAAATGGTTCATTTTCAGTTGGTAAACAGTAACTAGTGGGGTATCGCAGGGATTGGTGCAGAGGCCTCAACTATTTACAATCTATATTAATGACTTAGATGAAGGGACCGAGTGTAATGTTGCCAAGTTTGCTGATGATACAAAGATGGGTGGGAAAGCAAATTGTGAGGAGGACACAAAAAATCTGCAAAGGGATTTAGACAGGCTAAGTGAGTGGGCAAAAATTTGGCATATGGAGTACAATGTGAGATTATCCACTTTGGCAGAAAAAAATAGAAAAGCAAATTATAATTTAAATGGAGAAAAATTGCAAAGTGCTGCAGTACAGAGATACCAGAGAGCTTTGTGCATGAACACAAAGTGAGTATGCAGGTACAAGAAGTAATCAGGAAGGCAAATGGAATGTTGGCCTTTATTGAAAGGGAGACAGAGTATAAAAACAGAGAAGTCCTACTAGAACTGTATAGGGTATTGGTGAGGCTACCCCTGGAATACTGCGCACAGTTTTGGTCTCCGTATTTAAGGAAGGATATACTTGCATTGGAGGCTTTTCAGAAAATGTTCACTAAGTTGATTCTGGAGATGAGGGGGTTGACTTATGAAGAAAGGTTAAGTAGGTTGGGCCTGTACTCATTGGAGTTCAGAAGAATGAGAGGTGATCTTATTGAAACATACAAGATAATGAGGGGGCTAGACAAGATGGATGCAGAGAGGATATTTCCACTCATAGGGGAAACTAATATTAGGGGACAGTCTCAGAATAAGTGTCGCCCATTTAAAACTGAGATGAGGAGGAATTTCTTCTCTTGAGGGTTGTAAATTGTGAAATTCTCTGCCCCACAGAGCTTCAGAGGCTGGGTCATTGAATATATTTAAGGCGGCGATAGACAGATTTTTGAGTGATAAGGGAATAAAGGGTTATGGGGAGAAGGCAGGGAAGTGGAGCTGAGTCCATGATCAGATCAGCCATGATCTTATTAAATGGCGGAGCAGGCTCGAGTGGCCAGGTGGCCTACTGCTGCTTCTATTTCTTATGTTTTTCCCTATCTTTCCTGAACACCTTACATCCAGGAATATTTAATCCTGCCCTTTTTTGAGCCAGGTCTCCATTATTGGCAAGACATCATATTCCCTTTGTGGCTATTTGCACCTGCAGCTCACCAACTTTATTTACCACGCTCTGTGCATTTACACAAATGCACTATGAACCTACCTTAGATCTTGTATTTTCTCTTAGTCTGACCCCACCTACTATTTCTTACTCTAGTGCTGTCTGTCTCTCCCAATCCTTTGTGCATTTTGTTTCTCCCTTCTCCTGGTATAACCTGGTGCCGTGCCCCCTGCCAAATTAGTTCAAACCCTCCCCAACAGCACTAGCAACACCCCCCACCCCCACAAGGATACTGGCCTCTGAGCCGCCTAGATCAGGAAATTCGAGTGAAGGGGGTGGGGGGGCGGAAGGGCCATTGAGAGTTCCTGCTCTCGATCACTATACTCCTCTTGGCGATCCTCCGCTTCTCGCTACCCACCGATCCTCCAATTCGTGCCGCCCACGGCCCCCCCCAGGCACTGCGTTTTCTTTTTAAAACTGGTTTCCTCGTCCCTCGATGTCGCCATCTTGGCCACCTCAAAATGTCTAGTTTTGGGACAATTCCAGTTTTCAGACAGCTGGATTCAAGATGTTGTACCTGTACTACAAAAACAACTTGCCTGACCTGGCGAGTATTTCCAGCATCTTCTGATTTTATTTCAGATATCTAACATCTGCACTATTTTGCATTTCTTGCATTGATATAGTATCTTTAATACAAGAGATCACCCAAGGCAGTTCATAAACAGGTGTGAAGAAATGGATACTGAGCGAGAAGCAAGAGATTGGCAAGAGTGATCAAAAACCTAGCCAGAAAAATGGCCCTTAACATGTTTTTTTTTTAAAAAGGTGAAGTGGGAGTTGACTGCACCGTGCGCAAGTTTTTTTCCATTGTCTTCATAATGATATTATGGAGAGTCAGGGCTCGACTACTCTGTGTATGCGTACTTGCCAAAAGGTCAAGACCAACCCTGCACATACACAGAATGTTTAATCCCCACAGTGCAGCCAGTTTACAAGCAGACTGGCAGTACATTACAAAATAAATGCAGAAGAGTTACTTTCCACAGGCTCAGATGCAATGTACTTAAAAAAGCACTTCACATACAATGAATTATTCTAAAGTGCAGTGACTATTATGTAAGCAAACATGCATAGAAATAATCTAAACAAAGGATTCAAATTTCGTCACAACAAGCAGAGGGTGCAGGTCAAGTGGTTCATAACAATAGTTACAACTTCCAATCTTGTTAAGCACTCCTTTTTTTATATAAAATATTATAATGTTCGTTGTATGAGCCCAGTTTTCTTGTGCTTTCTACAGCTGTAAATTCAACTCATATGAAGACATCCGCAGTGAAAGACTAATAACCGTGCCATCATCACCGTAAGTTTAAAAGCAGAGAATTTATTTGGGGTTGACTACTGGAAACTTTCACGGTAGAAGACACTAAAAACATCCCAATAGTGGATAATCAAGGGGCTATAGGGAGGGAGGAACTTAAAACAATCACTAAAGTAGTAGTACTCAGCAAAATAATGGGACTAAAAGTGAACAAGTCCTCTGGACCTGATGGCTTGAATCCTAGGGTCTTAAAAGAAGTGGCTGCAGAGATGGTGGATGCATTGGTTGTAATGTACCAAAATTTCCTGGATTCTGGAGAGGTCACAGCGGATTCAAAAACTGCAAATATAACGCACATGTTTAAAAAAGGAGGCAGACAGAAAGCAGGAATCGACAGACCAGTTAGCCTAACATCTGTAATTGGGAAAATGCTGGAGTCCATTATTCATTATCATAGACAGTCCCTCGAAATCGAGGAAGACTTGCTTCCACTCTAAAAGTGAGTTCTTAGATGACTGAACAGTCCAATATGGGAACCATAGTCTATCACAGGTGGGATAGACAGTCGTTGAAGGAAAGGGTGGGTGGGACTGGTTTGCACACGCTCCTTCTGCTGTCTGCGCCTGTTTTCTGCATGCTCTCGGCGACGAGACAATATGCTCAGCACCCTCCTGGATATCCATTATTAAGGAAGCAGTAGCAGGACATTTGGAAAAGCATAGTTCAATCAAGCAGAGTCAGCATGGTTTTATGAAAGGGAAATCATGTTTGACAAACTTGCTGGTGTTCTTTGAGGATGTAATGAGCAGGATGGATAAAGGGGAACCAGTGGATATGTGGTGTATTTGGATTTCCAGAGGCATTCAATAAAGTGCCACATAAAAGGTTACTGCACAAGATAAATGTTCACAGGGTTGGGGGTAATATATTAACATGGATAGAGGATTGGCTAACAGAAATGGGTCATTTTCCAGTTGGCAAACAGTAACTAGTGGGGTGCCGCAGGGGATCAGTGCTGGGCCTCAACTATTTACAATCTACATTAATGACTTGGATGAAGAGACAGAGTGTAATGTAGCCATGTTTACTGGTGATAAAGATGGGTGGGAAAGCAAATTGTGAGAAGGACACAAAAATCTGCAAAAGGATATAGACAGGTTAAGTGAGTGGGCAAAAAGTTGGCAGATGGAGTATAATGTGGGAAAATGTGAGGTTATCCACTTTGGCAGAAAGAATAGAAAAGCATATTATTTTTTAAATGGAGAAAAATTGCAAAGTGCTGCAGTACAAAGGGACCTGGTTATCCTTGTGCGTGAAACACAAAAAGTTAGTATGCAGGTACAGCAAGTAATCAGGAAGGCAAATGGAATGTTGGCCATTATTGCAAAGGGGATGGAGTATAATAGCAGAGAAGTCCTGCTACAACCATACAGGGTATTGGTGAGGCCACACCTAGAGTACTGCATACAGTTTTAATCTCCGTATTTAAGGAAGGATATACTTGCATTTGAGGCTGTTCCGAGAAGGTTCACTAGGTTGAATCCAGGGATGAGGGGGTTGACTTATGAAGATAGGTTAAGTAGGTTGGGCCTATATTCATTGTTCAGAAGAATGAGAGGATAACATATATGTTTCATTAAGATCATGAGGGGGCTTGACAAGGTTGATGCAGTGTGGATATTTCCACTCATAGGGGAAACTAGAACTAAGGGGCATAGTCTCAGAATAAGGGGCCGCCCATATAAACCTGAGTTGAGGAGGAATTTCTTCTTTCAGGAGGGCTGTAAATCTGTGGGATTCTCTGCCCCAGAGAGCTGTGGAGGCTGGGTCATTGAATATATTTAAGGCGGAAATAGACAGATTAAGCGATAAGGGAAGAAAGGGTTTATGGAAAGCGGGCAGGGAAGTGGAACTGAGTCCATGATCAGATCAGCCATGATCTTATTAAATGGCAGAGCAGGCCTACTCCTGCTCCTATTTCTTATGTTCTTATGTTCACATCCATTTATGGATTTCATTTTTAAGTTATGCTTTGTTCTACAGGCTCCTTTTCTCACTCAAATGTCATTCTAGAAAAGTAGACATTAAATTCCTCTGGCCTTATATTATTTGTAGGTTATTTTACAAAAGTTGCAAGTGCAAGCTCACAGAAGCATTTCCTTCCAGTACTTTCACTCCCAAAGTGACCTGAACTACAGATATCAACGGTTGGGTTCAATGCAAAAGTGGAAAAGCCACCTCTCTCTACAAACTAGTTCTAACAAACCTTGTCATTTTAAAATTCTGCTAATAAATACAAACTTCCCCATGCCCAAAGTATGTGCCCCATTTTGGACAGTGTACATTCCCCATTGATAGCAATAAGAAAGAACTTGCATTTATATAGCGCCTTTCACGACCTCAGGATGTCGCAAAGTGTTTCATAGCCAATTAAGTACTTTTGAAGTGTGGTCACGATTGCAATGTATGGAACCATGGAAAGCAATTGGTCTTCAGCAAGATCCCACAAACAGCAATTAAATGAATGGCCATTTAAACGGCTTTTGTGGTGTTGGCCAGGACACTGGCAGAACTCCCATGCTCTTCGAATAGAGCGATGGGATCTTTTATGTCCATCCGAGGGGGCAGACGAGACCTCGGTTTTATGTTTCAACTGAAAAATGCCATCTCCGACAGTACAACACTCCTTCAGCCTACATTATGTGCTCAAGTTCTGGAGTGGGACTTGAACCCACAACCTTCTGATTCAGAGGCAATAGTGATACCACTGAACCAAGACTGCCACCTAAATGTGAGTAAACAAAGCGGAGGGAGTATACAAATTTCCCTCCACTGAGTTACTGAAGAAAGTACCCGCCCCGCCAATATACTAATGCATGCATGTGAAACAGAGAGTTCAAGTTAGACCGAGAGACTCTGGTATGAGATTAATAGACTAGGAGCAGAATGAAAGGTACAGAAAGAAATGTTGAGAGCCACTGCAGAATGTGTTGATGATTCTTATTGCACATAGGGGAAGAGAAGAGAGAGGGGAAAGAGAAGAAGGGAAGAGAAGAGGGGAAAGAGAAGAAGGGAAGAGAAGAGAAGAGAGAGGGGAAGAGAAGAAGGGAAGAGAAGAGAAGAGAGAGGGGGAAGAGAAGAAGGGAAGAGAAGAGGAGGAGAGGGGGAAGAGAAGAGAGGAGAGAGGGGGAGAGGGGGAGAGGGGAGGAGGAGAGGAGGGGGAGAGGGGGAGGAGGAGAGGAGGGGGGAGAGGAGAGGAGGAGAGGGGGGGGAGAAAGGAGAGGACGAGAGGGGGGGGGGGGGGGAGAGGAGAGGACGAGAGGGGGGGGGGGGGAAGAGGAGAGGACGAGAGGGGGGGGGGGGGGGAGAGGAGAGGACGAGAGGGGGGGGGGGAGAGGAGAGGACGAGAGGGGGGGGGGGAGAGGAGAGGACGAGAGGGGGGGGGGAGAGAGGAGAGGACGAGAGGGGGGGGGAGAGGAGAGGACGAGAGGGGGGGGGAAGAGGAGAGGAAGAGAGGGGGGGAGAGGAGAGGAAGAGAGGGGGGGAGAGGAGAGGAAGAGAGGGGGGAGAGGAGAGGAAGAGAGGTGGGGAGAGGAGAGGAGAGAGGTGGGGAGAGAAGAGGAG